>NW_027554211.1:0-86624 GCF_045843805.1 Urocitellus parryii
GCAGTAACCGTTTTATTGTTTTAAGTTTCACTCTGTATTCTCCTATATGGATACATGTAATTTGGAACTCTAAATCAAACACGGTTTGTGCTAGCTCTTTGAAATTTGGCACAATAATGTATTCCCATTTTCTATCGCTATGGTTTGTGTCCTATTGAAGTAGTCCCAAGCAGAGACTGACGAGAATCACTTTCATTGAAAGGGGTTGCCAAGTTTAAAAAAACTACGAGTTTCCTGAAATCTCAGCAAACTTTTTTCGCCCAATCTTGATGATACTGGCAGGTAATGATCAGTACACCAAACGCACTTGGCTCACCAAATTTCGTTCTTCTAGGTTAAACCGTTCCTTTGCAGTAACCGTTTTCATGTTTAGGTTTCACTCTGTTTTCTCCTATATGGATACATATAGTAGGAACTCTAAATCAAACACGGTTGGTGCTAGCTCTTTGAAACTTGGCACAATAATGTAGTTCCAAGTTCTATCGCTATGGTTGGTGTCCTTTCAAAGTAGCCCCAAGCAGAGACTGACGAGAATCACATTCATTGAAAGGGGTTGCCAAGCTTCCAAAAAACTACGAGTTTCCTGAAATCTCAGCAAATATTTTTTTACCCACTGTTGATGATACTGGCAGGTAATGATCAGTACACCAATCCCACTTGGCTCACCAAATTTTGTTCTTCTAGGTTAAACCATACCTTTGCAGTAACCGTATTCATGTTTATGTTTCACTCTGTTTTCTCCTATATGGATACATGTAGTTGGAACTCTTAATCAAACACAGTTTGTGCTAGCTCTTTGAAACTTGGCACAATAATGTAGTTCCAAGTTCTATCGCTATGGTTGGTTTCCTACTGAAGTAGCCCCAAGCAGAGACTGAGGAGAATCACTTTCATTGTAAGGGTTTGCCAAGCTTCCAAAAAACTACGAGTTTCCTGAAATTTCAGCAAACATTTTTTCACCCAATCTTGATGATACTGGCAGGTAATGATCAGTACACCAATCCCACTTGGCTCACCAAATTTCGTTCTTCTAGGTTAAACCGTTCCTTTGCAGTAACCGTTTTCATGTTTAGGTTTCACTCTGTATTCTCCTATATGGATACATGTAGTTGGAACACTAAATCAAACACGGTTTGTGCTAGCTCTTTGAAACTTGGCACAATAATGTAGTTCCATGTTCTATCGCTATGGATGTGTCCTATTGAAGTAGTCCCAAGCAGAGACTGACGAGAATCACTTTCATTGAAAGGGGTTGCCAAGCTTCCAAAAAACTACGAGTTTCCTGAAATCTCAGCAAACATTTTTCCACCCAATCTTGATGATACTGGCAGGTAATGATCAGTACACCAAACGCACTTGGCTGACCAAATTTCGTTCTTCTAGGTGAAACCGTTCCTTTGCAGTAACCGTTTTCATGTTTAGGTTTCACTCTGTATTCTCCTATATGGATACATGTAGTTGGAACACTAAATCAAACACGGTTTGTGCTAGCTCTTTGAAACTTGGCACAATAATGTAGTTCCACGTTCTATCGCTATGATTGGTGTCCTATTGAAGTAGCCCCAAGCAGAGACTGACGAGAATCACTTTCAATGAAAGGGGTTGCCAAGCTTACAAAAAACTACGAGTTTGCTGAAATCTCAGCAAACATTTTTCCACCCAATCTTGATGATACTGGCAGGTAATGATCAGTACACCAATCCCACTTTTCTCACCAAATTTCGTTCTTCTAGGTTAAACCGTTCCTTTGCAGTAACCGTTTTCATGTTTAGGTTTCACTCTGTTTTCTCCTATATGGATACATGTAGTTGGAACTCTAAATCAAACACGGTTTGTGCTAGCTCTTTCAAACTTGGCACAATAATGTAGTTCCATGTTCTATCGCTATGGTTGTGTCCTATTGAAGTAGTCCCAAGCAGAGACTGACGAGAATCACTTTCATTGAAAGGGGTTGCCAAGCTTCCAAAAAACTACGAGTTTCCTGAAATCTCAGCAAACATTTTTCCACCCAATCTTGATGATACTGGCAGGTAATGATCACGACACCAATCCCACTTGGCTCACCAAATTTCGTTCTTCTAGGTTAAACCGTTCCTTTGCAGTAACCGTTTTCATGTTTAGGTTTCACTCTGTTTTCTCCTATATGGATACATGTAGTAGGAACTCTAAATCAAACACGGTTGGTGCTAGCTCTTTGAAACTTGGCACAATGATGTAGTTCCAAGTTCTATCGCTATGGTTGGAGTCCTATCGAAGTAGCCCCAAGCAGAGACTGACGAGAATCACATTCCATTGAAAGGGGTTGCCAAGCTTCCAAAAAACTACGAGTTTCCTGAAATCTCAGCAAATATTTTTTTACCCACTGTTGATGATACTGGCAGGTAATGATCAGTACACCAATCCCACTTGGCTCACCAAATTTTGTTCTTCTAGGTTAAACCATACCTTTGCAGTAACCGTATTCATGTTTATGTTTCACTCTGTTTTCTCCTATATGGATACATGTAGTTGGAACTCTTAATCAAACACAGTTTGTGCTAGCTCTTTGAAACTTGGCACAATAATGTAGTTCCAAGTTCTATCGCTATGGTTGGTGTCCTATTGAAGTAGCCCCAAGCAGAGGACTGAGGAGAATCACTTTCATTGAAAGGGTTTGCCAAGCTTCCAAAAAACTACGAGTTTCCTGAAATCTCAGCAAACATTTTTTCACCCAATCTTGATGATACAGGCTGGTAATGATCACGACACCAATCCCACTTGGCTCTCCAAATTTCGTTCTTCTAGGTTAAACCGTTCCTTTGCAGTAACCGTTTTCATGTTTAGGTTTCACTCTGTATTCTCCTATATGGATACATGTAGTTGGAACACTAAATCAAACACGGTTTGTGCTAGCTCTTGAAACTTGGCACAATAATGTAGTTCCATGTTCTATCGCTATGGTTGTGTCCTATTGAAGTAGTCCCAAGCAGAGACTGACGAGATCACTTTCATTGAAAGGGGTTGCCAAGCTTCCAAAAAACTACGAGTTTCCTGAAATCTCAGCAAACATTTTTCACCCAATCTTGATGATACTGGCAGTAATGATCAGTACACCAAACGCACTTGGCTCACCAAATTTCGTTCTTCTAGGTGAAACCGTTCCTTTGCAGTAACCGTTTTCATGTTTAGGTTTCACTCTGTATTCTCCTATATGGATACATGTAGTTGGAACACTAAATCAAACACGGTTTGTGCTAGGTCTTTGAAACTTGGCACAATAATGTAGTTCCACGTTCTATCGCTATGATTGGTGTCGTATTGAAGTAGCCCCAAGCAGAGACTGACGAGAATCACTTTCATTGAAAGGGGTTGCCAAGCTTACAAAAAACTACGAGTTTGCTGAAATCTCAGCAAACATTTTTCCACCCAATCTTGATGATACTGGCAGGAAATGATCAGTACACCAATCCCACTTTTCTCACCAAATTTCGTTCTTCTAGGTTAAACCGTTCCTTTGCAGTAACCGTTTTCATGTTTATGTTTCACTCTGTTTTCTCCTATATGGATACATGTAGTTGGAACTCTATATCAAACACGGTTTGTGCTAGCTCTTTGAAACTTGGCACAATAATGTAGTTCCAAGTTCTAGCGCTATGGTTGGTGTCCTATTGAAGTAGCCCCAAGCAGAGACTGACGAGAATCAGTTTCATTGAAAGGGGTTGCCAAGCTTCCAAAAAACTACGAGTTTCCGGAAATCTCAGCAAACATTTTTCACCCAATCTTGATGATACAGGCAGGTAATGATCACGACACCAATCCCACTGGCTCACCAAATTTCGTTCTTCTATTTTAAACCGTTCCTTTGCAGTAACCGTTTTCATGTTTAGGTTTCACTCTGTATTCTCCTATATGGATACATGTAGTTGGAACACTAAATCAAACACGGTTTGTGCTAGCTCTTTGAAACTTGGCACAATAATGTAGTTCCACGTTCTATCGCTATGATTGCTGTCCTATTGAAGTAGCCCCAAGCAGAGACTGACGAGAATCACTTTCAATGAAAGGGGTGCCAAGCTTACAAAAAACTACGAGTTTGCTGAAATCTCAGCAAACATTTTTCCACCCAATCTTGATGATACTGGCAGGTAATGATCAGAACACCAATCCCACTTTTCTCACCAAATTTCGTTCTTCTAGGTTAAACCGTTCCTTTGCAGTAACCGTTTTCATGTTTAGGTTTCACTCTGTTTTCTCCTATATGGATACATGTAGTTGGAACTCTAAATCAAACACGGTTTGTGCTAGCTCTTTCAAACTTGGCACAATAATGTAGTTCCATGTTCTATCGCTATGGTTGTGTCCTATTGAAGTAGTCCCAAGCAGAGACTGACGAGAATCACTTTCATTGAAAGGGGTTGCCAAGCTTCCAAAAAACTACGAGTTTCCTGAAATCTCAGCAAACATTTTTCCACCCAATCTTGATGATACTGGCAGGTAATGATCAGTACACCAAACGCACTTGGCTCACCAAATTTCGTTCTTCTAGGTGAAACCGTTCCTTTTGCAGTAACCGTTTTCATGTTTAGGTTTCACTCTGTATTCTCCTATATGGATACATGTAGTTGGAACACTAAATCAAACAAGGTTTGTGCTAGCTCTTTGAAACTTGGCACAATAATGTAGTTCCACGTTCTATCGCTATGATTGGTGTCGTATTGAAGTAGCCCCATGCAGAGACTGACGAGAATCACTTTCATTGAAAGGGGTTGCCAAGCTTCCAAAACACTACGAGTTTGCTGAAATCTCAGCAAACATTTTTTCACCCAATCTTGATGATACTGGCAGGTAATTATCAGTACACGAATCCCACTTGGCTCACCAAATTTCGTTCTTCTAGGTTAAACCGTTCCTTTGCAGTAACCGTTTATTGTTTAAGTTTCACTCTGTATTCTCCTATATGGATACATGTAGTTGGAACTCTAAATCAAACACGGTTTGTGCTAGCTCTTTCAAACTTGGCACAATAATGTAGTTCCATGTTCTATCGCTATGGTTGTGTCCTATTGAAGTAGTCCCAAGCAGAGACTGACGAGAATCACTTTCATTGAAAGGGGTTGCCAAGCTTCCAAAAAACTACGAGTTTCCTGAAATCTCAGCAAACATTTTTCCACCCAATCTTGATGATACTGGCAGGTAATGATCAGTACACCAAACGCACTTGGCTCACCAAATTTCGTTCTTCTAGGTGAAACGTTCCTTTGCAGTAACCGTTTTCATGTTTAGGTTTCACTCTGTATTCTCCTATATGGATACATGTAGTTGGAACACTAAATCAAACACGGTTTGTGCTAGCTCTTTGAAACTTGGCACAATAATGTAGTTCCACGTTCTATAACTATGATTGGTGTCGTATTGAAGTACCCCATGCAGAGACTGACGAGAATCACTTTCATTGAAAGGGGTTGCCAAGCTTCCAAAAAACTACGAGTTTTGCTGAAATCTCAGCAAACATTTTTTCACCCAATCTTGATGATACTGGCAGGTAATTATCAGTACACGAATCCCACTTGGCTCACCAAATTTCGTTCTTCTAGGTTAAACCGTTCCTTTGCAGTAACCGTTTTATTGTTTAAGTTTCACTCTGTATTCTCCTATATGGATACATGTATTTGGAACTCTAAATCAAACACGGTTTGTGCTAGCTGTTTGAAATTTGGCACAATAATGTATTCCCATTTTCTATCGCTATGGTTTGTGTCCTATTGAAGTAGTCCCAAGCAGAGACTGACGAGAATCACTTTCATTGAAAGGGGTTGCCAAGTTTAAAAAAACTACGAGTTTCCTGAAATCTCAGCAAACATTTTTTCGCCCAATCTTGATGATACTGGCAGGTAATGATCAGTACACCAAACGCACTTGGCTCACCAAATTTCGTTCATCTAGGTTTAACCGTTCCTTTGCAGTAACCGTTTTCATGTTTAGGTTTCACTCTGTTTTCTCCTATATGGATACATGTAGTAGGAACTCTAAATCAAACACGGTTGGTGCTAGCTCTTTGAAACTTGGCACAATAATGTAGTTCCAAGTTCTATCGCTATGGTTGGTGTCCTTTCAAAGTAGCCCCAAGCAGAGACTGACGAGATTCACATTCATTGAAAGGGGTTGCCAAGCTTCCAAAAAACTACGAGTTTCCTGAAATCTCAGCAAATATTTTTTTACCCACTGTTGATGATACTGGCAGGTAATGATCAGTACACCAATCCCACTTTTCTCACCAAATTTCGTTCTTCTAGGTTAAACCATACCTTTGCAGTAACCGTATTCATGTTTATGTGTTCACTCTGTTTTCTCCTATATGGATACATGTAGTTGGAACTCTTAATCAAACACAGTTTGTGCTAGCTCTTTGAAACTTGGCACAATAATGTAGTTCCAAGTTCTATCGCTATGGTTGGTGTCTATTGAAGTAGCCCCAAGCAGAGACTGAGGAGAATCACTTTCATTGAAAGGGTTTGCCAAGCTTCCAAAAAACTACGAGTTTCCTGAAATTTCAGCAAACATTTTTTCACCCAATCTTGATGATACAGCAGGTAATGATCACGACACCAATCCCACTTGGCTCACCAAATTTCGTTCTTCTAGGTTAAACCGTTCCTTGCAGTAACCGTTTTCATGTTTAGGTTTCACTCTGTATTCTCCTATATGGATACATGTAGTTGGAACACTAAATCAAACACGGTTTGTGCTAGCTCTTTGAAACTTGGCACAATAATGTAGTTCCATGTTCTATCGCTATGGATGTGTCCTATTGAAGTAGTCCCAAGCAGAGACTGACGAGAATCACTTTCATTGAAAGGGGTTGCCAAGCTTCCAAAAAACTACGAGTTTCCTGAAATCTCAGCAAACATTTTTCCACCCAATCTTGATGATACTGGCAGGTAATGATCAGTACACCAAACGCACTTGGCTGACCAAATTTCGTTCTTCTAGGTGAAACCGTTCCTTTGCAGTACCGTTTTCATGTTTAGGTTTCACTCTGTATTCTCCTATATGGATACATGTAGTTGGAACACTAAATCAAACACGGTTTGTGCTAGCTCTTTGAAACTTGGCACAATAATGTAGTTCCACGTTCTATCGCTATGATTGGTGTCGGATTGAAGTAGCCCCAAGCAGAGACTGACGAGAATCACTTTCATTGAAAGGGGTTGCCAAGCTTACAAAAAACTACGAGTTTGCTGAAATCTCAGCAAACATTTTTCCACCCAATCTTGATGATACTGGCAGGTAATGATCAGTACACCAATCCCACTTTTCTCACCAAATTTCGTTCTTCTAGGTAAACCGTTCCTTTGCAGTAACCGTTTTCATGTTTAGGTTTCACTCTGTTTTCTCCTATATGGATACATGTAGTTGGAACTCTATATCAAACACGGTTTGTGCTAGCTCTTTGAAACTTGGCACAATAATGTAGTTCCAAGTTCTATCGCTATGGTTGGTGTCCTTTCAAAGTAGCCACAAGCAGAGACTGACGAGAATCACATTCATTGAAAGGGTTGCCAAGCTTCCAAAAAACTACGAGTTTCCTGAAATCTCAGCAAATATTTTTTTACCCACTGTTGATGATACTGGCAGGTAATGATCAGTACACCAATCCCACTTGGCTCACCAAATTTTGTTCTTCTAGGTTAAACCATACCTTTGCAGTAACCGTATTCATGTATATGTTTCACTCTGTTTTCTCCTATATGGATACATGTAGTTGGAACTCTTAATCAAACACAGTTTGTGCTAGCTCTTTGAAACTTGGCACAATAATGTAGTTCCAAGTTCTATCGCTATGGTTGGTGTCCTATTGAAGTAGCCCCAAGCAGAGACTGAGGAGAATCACTTTCATTGAAAGGGTTTGCCAAGCTTCCAAAAAACTACGAGTTTCCTGAAATTTCAGCAAACATTTTTTCACCCAATCTTGATGATACAGGCAGGTAATGATCACGACACCAATCCCACTTGGCTCACCAAATTTCGTTCTTCTAGGTTAAACCGTTCCTTTGCAGTAACCGTTTTCATGTTTAGGTTTCACTCTGTATTCTCCTATATGGATACATGTAGTTGGAACACTAAATCAAACACGGTTTGTGCTAGCTCTTTGAAACTTGGCACAATAATGTAGTTCCATGTTCTATCGCTATGGATGTGTCCTATTGAAGTAGTCCCAAGCAGAGACTGACGAGAATCACTTTCATTGAAAGGGGTTGCCAAGCTTCCAAAAAACTACGAGTTTCCTGAAATCTCAGCAAACATTTTTCCACCCAATCTTGATGATACTGGCAGGTAATGATCAGTACACCAAACGCACTTGGCTGACCAAATTTCGTTCTTCTAGGTGAAACCGTTCCTTTGCAGTAACCGTTTTCATGTTTAGGTTTCACTCTGTATTCTCCTATATGGATACATGTAGTTGGAACACTAAATCAAACACGGTTTGTGCTAGCTCTTTGAAACTTGGCACAATAATGTAGTTCCACGTTCTATCGCTATGATTGGTGTCGTATTGAAGTAGCCCCAAGCAAGACTGACGAGAATCACTTTCATTGAAAGGGGTTGCCAAGCTTACTAAAAACTACGAGTTTGCTGAAATCTCAGCAAACATTTTTCCACCCAATCTTGATGATACTGGCAGGTAATGATCAGTACACCAATCCCACTTTTCTCACCAAATTTCGTTCTTCTAGGTTTAACCGTTCCTTTGCAGTAACCGTTTTCATGTTTAGGTTTCACTCTGTTTTCTCCTATATGGATACATGTAGTTGGAACTCTATATCAAACACGGTTTGTGCTAGCTCTTTGAAACTTGGCACAATAATGTAGTTCCAAGTTCTAGCGCTATGGTTGGTGTCCTATTGAAGTAGCCCCAAGCAGAGACTGACGAAATCAGTTTCATTGAAAGGGGTTGCCAAGCTTCCAAAAAACTACGAGTTTCCTGAAATCTCAGCAAATATTTTTTTACTCAATGTTGATGATACTGGCAGGTAATGATCAGTACACCAATCCCACTTGGCTCACCAAATTTTGTTCTTCTAGGTTAAACCATTCCTTTGCAGTAACCGTATTCATGTTTATGTTTCACTCTGTTTTCTCCTATATGGATACATGTAGTTGGAACACTTAATCAAACACAGTTGGTGCTAGCTCTTTGAAACTTGGCACAATAATGTAGTTCCAAGTTCTATCGCTATGGTTGCTGTCCTATTGAAGTAGCCCAAGGAGAGACTGAGGAGAATCACTTTCATTGAAAGGGTTTGCCAAGCTTCCAAAAAACTACGAGTTTCCTGAAATTTCAGCAAACATTTTTTCACCCAATCTTGATGATACAGGCAGGTAATGATCACGACACCAATCCCACTTGGCTCACCAAATTTCGTTCTTCTAGGTTAAACCGTTCCTTTGCAGTAACCGTTTTCATGTTTAGGTTTCACTCTGTATTCTCCTATATGGATACATGTAGTTGGAACACTAAATCAAACACGGTTTGTGCTAGCTCTTTGAAACTTGGCACAATAATGTAGTTCCATGTTCTATCGCTATGGATGTGTCCTATTGAAGTAGTCCCAAGCAGAGACTGACGAGAATCACTTTCATTGAAAGGGGTTGCCAAGCTTCCAAAAAACTACGAGTTTCCTGAAATCTCAGCAAACATTTTTCCACCCAATCTTGATGATACTGGCAGGTAATGATCAGTACACCAAACGCACTTGGCTGACCAAATTTCGTTCTTCTAGGTGAAACCGTTCCTTTGCAGTAACCGTTTTCATGTTTAGGTTTCACTCTGTATTCTCCTATATGGATACATGTAGTTGGAACACTAAATCAAACACGGTTTGTGCTAGCTCTTTGAAACTTGGCACAATAATGTAGTTCCACGTTCTATCGCTATGATTGGTGTCGTATTGAAGTAGCCCCAAGCAGAGACTGACGAGAATCACTTTCATTGAAAGGGGTTGCCAAGCTTACAAAAAACTACGAGTTTGCTGAAATCTCAGCAAACATTTTTCCACCCAATCTTGATGATACTGGCAGGTAATGATCAGTACACCAATCCCACTTTTCTCACCAAATTTCGTTCTTCTAGGTTAAACCGTTCCTTTGCAGTAACCGTTTTCATGTTTAGGTTTCACTCTGTTTTCTCCTATATGGATACATGTAGTTGGAACTCTATATCAAACACGGTTTGTGCTAGCTCTTTGAAACTTGGCACAATAATGTAGTTCCAAGTTCTATCGCTATGGTTGGTGTCCTTTCAAAGTAGCCCCAAGCAGAGACTGACGAGAATCACATTCATTGAAAGGGGTTGCCAAGCTTCCAAAAAACTACGAGTTTCCTGAAATCTCAGCAAATATTTTTTTACCCACTGTTGATGATACTGGCAGGTAATGATCAGTACACCAATCCCACTTGGCTCACCAAATTTTGTTCTTCTAGGTTAAACCATACCTTTGCAGTAACCGTATTCATGTTTATGTTTCACTCTGTTTTCTCCTATATGGATACATGTAGTTGGAACTCTTAATCAAACACAGTTTGTGCTAGCTCTTTGAAACTTGGCACAATAATGTAGTTCCAAGTTCTATCGCTATGGTTGGTGTCCTATTGAAGTAGCCCCAAGCAGAGACTGAGGAGAATCACTTTCATTGAAAGGGTTTGCCAAGCTTCCAAAAAACTACGAGTTTCCTGAAATTTCAGCAAACATTTTTTCACCCAATCTTGATGATACAGGCAGGTAATGATCACGACACCAATCCCACTTGGCTCACCAAATTTCGTTCTTCTAGGTTAAACCGTTCCTTTGCAGTAACCGTTTTCATGTTTAGGTTTCACTCTGTATTCTCCTATATGGATACATGTAGTTGGAACACTAAATCAAACACGGTTTGTGCTAGCTCTTTGAAACTTGGCACAATAATGTAGTTCCATGTTCTATCGCTATGGATGTGTCCTATTGAAGTAGTCCCAAGCAGAGACTGACGAGAATCACTTTCATTGAAAGGGGTTGCCAAGCTTCCAAAAAACTACGAGTTTCCTGAAATCTCAGCAAACATTTTTCCACCCAATCTTGATGATACTGGCAGGTAATGATCAGTACACCAAACGCACTTGGCTGACCAAATTTCGTTCTTCTAGGTGAAACCGTTCCTTTGCAGTAACCGTTTTCATGTTTAGGTTTCACTCTGTATTCTCCTATATGGATACATGTAGTTGGAACACTAAATCAAACACGGTTTGTGCTAGCTCTTTGAAACTTGGCACAATAATGTAGATCCACGTTCTATCGCTATGATTGGTGTCGTATTGAAGTAGCCCCAAGCAAGACTGACGAGAATCACTTTCATTGAAAGGGGTTGCCAAGCTTACTAAAAACTACGAGTTTGCTGAAATCTCAGCAAACATTTTTCCACCCAATCTTGATGATACTGGCAGGTAATGATCAGTACACCAATCCCACTTTTCTCACCAAATTTCGTTCTTCTAGGTTAAACCGTTCCTTTGCAGTAACCGTTTTCATGTTTAGGTTTCACTCTGTTTTCTCCTATATGGATACATGTAGTTGGAACTCTATATCAAACACGGTTTGTGCTAGCTCTTTGAAACTTGGCACAATAATGTAGTTCCAAGTTCTAGCGCTATGGTTGGTGTCCTATTGAAGTAGCCCCAAGCAGAGACTGACGAAATCAGTTTCATTGAAAGGGGTTGCCATGCTTCCAAAAAACTACGAGTTTCCTGAAATCTCAGCAAATATTTTTTTACTCAATGTTGATGATACTGGCAGGTAATGATCAGTACACCAATCCCACTTGGCTCACCAAATTTTGTTCTTCTAGGTTAAACCATTCCTTTGCAGTAACCGTATTCATGTTTATGTTTCACTCTGTTTTCTCCTATATGGATACATGTAGTTGGAACACTTAATCAAACACAGTTGGTGCTAGCTCTTTGAAACTTGGCACAATAATGTAGTTCCAAGTTCTATCGCTATGGTTGGTGTCCTTTCAAAGTAGCCCAAGGAGAGACTGAGGAGAATCACTTTCATTGAAAGGGTTTGCCAAGCTTCCAAAAAACTACGAGTTTCCGGAAATCTCAGCAAACATTTTTTCACCCAACTTGATGATACAGGCAGGTAATGATCACGACACCAATCCCACTTGGCTCACCAAATTTCGTTCTTCTAGGTTAAACCGTTCCTTTGCAGTAACCGTTTTCATGTTTAGGTTTCACTCTGTATTCTCCTATATGGATACATGTAGTTGGAACACTAAATCAAACACGGTTTGTGCTAGCTCTTTGAAACTTGGCACAATAATGTAGTTCCACGTTCTATCGCTATGATTGGTGTCGTATTGAAGTAGCCCCAAGCAGAGACTGACGAGAATCACTTTCAATGAAAGGGTTGCCAAGCTTACAAAAAACTACGAGTTTGCTGAAATCTCAGCAAACATTTTTCCACCCAATCTTGATGATACTGGCAGGTAATGATCAGTACACCAATCCCACTTTTCTCACCAAATTTCGTTCTTCTAGGTTAAACCGTTCCTTTGCAGTAACCGTTTTCATGTTTAGGTTTCACTCTGTTTTCTCCTATATGGATACATGTATTTGGAACTCTAAATCAAACACGGTTTGTGCTAGCTCTTTGAAACTTGGCACAATAATGTAGTTCCATGTTCTATCGCTATGGTTGTGTCCTATTGAAGTAGTCCCAAGTAGAGACTGACGAGAATCACTTTCATTGAAAGGGGTTGCCAAGCTTCCAAAAAACTACGAGTTTCCTGAAATCTCAGCATACATTTTTCCACCCAATCTTGATGATACTGGCAGGTAATGATCAGTACACCAAACGCACTTGGCTCACCAAATTTCGTTCTTCTAGGTGAAACTGCTCCTTTGCAGTAACCGTTTTCATGTTTAGGTTTCACTCTGTATTCTCCTATATGGATACATGTAGTTGGAACACTAAATCAAACACGGTTTGTGCTAGCTCTTTGAAACTTGGCACAATAATGTAGTTCCACGTTCTATCCCTATGATTGGTGTCCTATTTAAGTAGCCCCAAGCAGAGACTGACGAGAATCACTTTCATTGAAAGGGGTTGCCAAGCTTACAAAAAACTACGAGTTTGCTGAAATCTCAGCAAACATTTTTCCACCCAATCTTGATGATACTGGCAGGTAATGATCAGTACACCAATCCCACTTTTCTCACCAAATTTCGTTCTTCTAGGTTAAACCGTTCCTTTGCAGTAACCGTTTTCAAGTTTAGGTTTCACTCTGTTTTCTCCTATATGGATACATGTAGTTGGAACTCTAAATCAATCACGGTTTGTGCTAGCTCTTTCAAAATTGGCACAATAATGTAGTTCCATGTTCTATCGCTATGGTTGTGTCCTATTGAAGTAGTCCCAAGCAGAGACTGACGAGAATCAGTTTCATTGAAAGGGGTTGCCAAGCTTCCAAAAAACTACGAGTTTCCTGAAATCTCAGCAAACATTTTTCCACCCAATCTTGATGATACTGGCAGGTAATGATCAGTACACCAAACGCACTTGGCTCACCAAATTTCGTTCTTCTAGGTTAAACCGTTCCTTTGCAGTAACCGTTTTCATGTTTATGTTTAACTCTGTTTTCTCCTATATGGATACATGTAGTTGGAACTCTAAATCAAACACGGTTTGTGCTAGCTCTTTGAAACTTGGCACAATAATGTAGTTCCAAGATCTATCGCTATGGTTGGTGTCCTATTGACGTAGCCCGAAGCAGAGACTGAGGAGAATCACTTTCATTGAAAGGGGTTGCCAAGCTTCCAAAAAATTACGAGTTTCCTGAAATCTCAGCAAATATTTTTTCACCCACTGTTGATGATACTGGCAGGTAATGATCAGTACACCAATCCCACTTGCCTCACCAAATTTCGTTCTTCTAGGTTAAACCGTTTCTTTGCAGTAACCGTTTTCATGTTTAGGTTTCACTCTGTTTTCTCCTATATGGATACATGTAGTTGGAACTCTAAATCAAACACGGTTTGTGCTAGCTCTTTGAAACTTGGCACAATAATGTAGTTCCAAGTGCTATCGCTGTGGTTGGTGTACTATTGAAGTAGCCCCAAGCAGAGACTGACGAGAATCAGTTTCATTGAAAGGGGTTGCCAAGCTTCCAAAAAACTACGAGTTTCCTGAAATCTCAGCAAACATTTTTTCACCCAATCTTGATGATACTGGCAGGTAATGATCAAGACACCAATCCCACTTGACTCACCAAATTTCGTTCTTCTAGGTTAAACCGTTCCTTGGCAGTAACCGTTTTCATGTTTAGGTTTCACTCTGTTTTCTCCTATATGGATACATGTAGTTGGAACTCTAAATCAAACACGGTTTGTGCTAGCTCTTTGAAACTTGGCACAATAATGTAGTTCCATGTTCTATCGCTATGGTTGGTGTCCTATTGAAGTAGTCCCAATCAGAGACTGACGAGAATCACTTTCATTGAAAGGGGTTGCCAAGCTTCCAAAAAACTACGAGTTTCCTGAAATCTCAGCAAACATTTTTCACCCAATCTTGATGATACTGGCAGGTAATGATCAGTACACCAATCCCACTTGGCTCACCAAATTTCGTTCTTCTAGGTTAAACCGTTCCTTTGCAGTAACCGTTTTCATGTTTAGGTTTCACACTGTTTTCTCCTATATGGATACATGTAGGTGGAACTCTAAATCAAACACGGTTTGTGCTAGCTCTTGAAACTTGGCACAATAATGTAGTTCCAAGTTCTATCGGTACGGTTGGTGTCCTATTGAAGTAGCCCCACGCAGAGACTGACGAGAATCACTTTCATTGAAAGGGGTTGCCAAGCTTCCAAAAAACTACGAGTTTCCTGAAATCTCAGCAAACATTTTTTCACCCAATCTTGATGATACAGGCAGGTAATGATCACGACACCAATCCCACTTGGCTCACCAAATTTCGTTCTTCTAGGTTAAACCGTTCCTTTGCAGTAACCGTTTTCATGTTTAGGTTTCATTCTGTTTTCTCCTATATGGATACATGTAGTTGGAACTCTAAATCAAACACGGTTTGTGCTAGCTCTTTGAAACTTGGCACAATAATGTAGTTCCACGTTCTATCGCTATGATTGGTGTCGTATTGAAGTAGCCCCAAGCAGAGAAT
This sequence comes from Urocitellus parryii, assembly GCF_045843805.1. Lineage (NCBI taxonomy): Eukaryota > Metazoa > Chordata > Mammalia > Rodentia > Sciuridae > Urocitellus > Urocitellus parryii. Next base: position 15,194 of record NW_027554211.1, read on the forward strand.
GACGAGAATCACTTTCATTGAAAGGGGTTGCCAAGCTTCCAAAAAACTACGAGTTTCCTGAAATCTCAGCAAACATTTTTCCGCCCAATCTTGATGATACTGGCAGGTAATGATCAGTACACCAATCCCACTTTTTTCACCAAATTTCGTTCTTCTAGGTTAAACCGTTCCTTTGCAGTAACCGTTTTCATGTTTAGGTTTCCCTCTGTTTTCTCCTATATGGATACATGTAGTTGGAACTCTAAATCAAACACGGTTTGTGCTAGCTCTTTGAAACTTGGCACAATAATGTAGTTCCATGTTCTATCGCTATGGTTGGTGTCCTATTGAAGTAGTCCCAAGCAGAGACTGACGAGAATCACTTTCATTGAAAGGGGTTGCCAAGCTTCCAAAAACTACGAGTTTCCTGAAATCTCAGCAAATATTTTTTTCGCTCAATCTTGATGATGCTGGTAGGTAATGATCAGTACACCAAACGCACTTGGCTCACCAAATTTCGTTCTTCTAGGTTAAACCGTTCCTTTGCAGTAACCGTTTTCATGTTTAGGTTTCACTCTGTTTTCTCCTATATGGATACATGTAGTTGGAACTCTAAATCAAACACGGTTGGTGCTAGCTCTTTGAAACTTGGCACAATAATGTAGTTCCAAGTTCTATCGCTATGGTTGGTGTCCTATTAAAGTAGCCCCAAGCAGAGACTTAGGAGAATCACTTTCATTGAAAGGGGTTGCCAAGCTTCAAAAAACTACGAGTTTCCTGAAATCTCAGCAAATATTTTTTCACCCACTGTTGATGATACTGGCAGGTAATGATCAGTACACCAATCCCACTTGGCTCACCAAATTTCGTTCTTCTAGGTTAAACCGTTTTTTGCAGTAACCTTTTTCATGTTTAGGGTTCACTCTGTTTTCTCCTATATGGATACATGTAGTTGGAACTCTAAATCAAACACGGTTGGTGCTAGCTCTTTGAAACTTGGCACAATAATGTAGTTCCAAGTTCTATCGCTGTGGTTGGTGTCCTATTGAAGTAGCCCCAAGCAGAGACTGACGAGAATCACTTTCATTGAAAGGGGTTGCCAAGCTTCCAAAAAACTACGAGTTTCCTGAAATCTCAGCAAACATTTTTTCGCCCAATCTTGATGATACTGGCAGGTAATGATCAGTACACCAATCCCACTTGGCTCACCAAATTTCGTTCTTCTAGGTTAAACCGTTCCTTTGCAGTAACCGTTTTCATGTTTAAGTTTCACTCTGTATTCTCCTATATGGATACATGTAGTTGGAACTCTAAATCAAACACGGTTTGTGCTAGCTCTTTGAAATTTGGCACAATAATGTATTTCCATATTCTATCGATATGGTTTGTGTCCTATTGAAGTAGTCCGAAGCAGAGACTGACGAGAATCACTTTCATTGAAAGGGGTTGCCAAGCTTCCAAAAAACTACGAGTTTCCTGAAATCTCAGCAAACATTTTTTCACCCAATCTTGATGATACTGGCAGGTAATGATCAGTACACCAATCCCACTTGGCTCACCAAATTTTGTTCTTCTAGGTTAAACCATACCTTTGCAGTAACCGTATTCATGTTTATGTTTCACTCTGTTTTCTCCTATATGGATACATGTAGTTGGAACTCTTAATCAAACACAGTTTGTGCTAGCTCTTTGAAACTTGGCACAATAATGTAGTTCCAAGTTCTATCGCTATGGTTGGTGTCCTATTGAAGTAGCCCCAAGCAGAGACTGACGAGAATCACTTTCATTGAAAGGGTTTGCCAAGCTTCCAAAAAACTACGAGTTTCCGGAAATCTCAGCAAACATTTTTTCACCCAATCTTGATGATACTGGCAGGTAATGATCAGTACACCAAACGCACTTGGCTCACCAAATTTCGTTCTTCTAGGTGAAACCGTTCCTTTGCAGTAACCGTTTTCATGTTTAGGTTTCACTCTGTATTCTCCTATATGGATACATGTAGTTGGAACACTAAATCAAACACGGTTTGTGCTAGCTCTTTGAAACTTGGCCCAATAATGTAGTTCCACATTCTATCGCTATGATTGGTGTCGTATTGAAGTAGCCCCATGCAGAGACTGACGAGAATCACTTTCATTGAAAGGGGTTGCCAAGCTTACAAAAAATACGAGTTTGCTGAAATCTCAGCAAACATTTTTCCACCCAATCTTGATGATACTGGCAGGTAATGATCAGTACACCAATCCCACTTTTCTCACCAAATTTCGTTCTTCTAGGTTAAACCGTTCCTTTGCAGGAACCGTTTTCATGTTTAGGTTTCACTCTGTTTTCTCCTATATGGATACATGTAGTTGGAACTCTAAATCAAACACGGTTTGTGCTAGCTCTTTGAAACTTGGCACAATAATGTAGTTCCATGTTCTATCGCTATGGTTGTGTCCTATTGAAGTAGTCCCAAGCAGAGACTGACGAGAATCACTTTCACTGAAAGGGGTTGCCAAGCTTCCAAAAAACTACGAGTTTCCTGAAATCTCAGCAAACATTTTTCCACCCAATCTTGATGATACTGGCAGGTAATGATCAGTACAACAAACGCACTTGGCTCACAAATTTCGTTCTTCTAGGTGAAACTGTTCCTTTGCAGTAACCGTTTTCATGTTTAGGTTTCACTCTGTTTTCTCCTATATGGATACATGTAGTTGGAACACTAAATCAAACACGGTTGGTGCTAGCTCTTTGAAACTTGGCACAATAATGTAGTTCCAAGTTCTATCGCTATGGTTGGTGTCCTATTGAAGTAGCCCCAAGCAGAGACTGACGAGAATCACTTTCATTGAAAGGGGTTGCCAAGCTTCCAAAAAACTACGAGTTTCCGGAAATCTCAGCAAACATTTTTTCACCCAATCTTGATGATACTGGCAGGTAATGATCAGTACACCAATCCCACTTGGCTCACCAAATTTCGTTCTTCTAGGTTAAACCGTTCCTTTGCAGTAACCGTTTTCATGTTTATGTTTCACTCTGTTTTCTCCTATATGGATACATGTAGTTGGAACCCTTAATCAAACACAGTTAGTGCTAGCTTTTGAAACTTGGCACAATAATGTAGTTCCAAGTTCTATCGCTATGGTTGGTGTCCTATTGAAGTAGTCCCAAGCAGAGACTGAGGAGAATCACTTTCATTGAAAGGGGTTGCCAAGCTTCCATAAAACTACGAGTTTCCTGAAATCTCAGCAAATATTTTTTCACCCAATCTTGATGATACAGGCAGGTAATGATCACGACACCAATCCCACTTGGCTCACCAAATTTCGTTCTTCTAGGTTAAACCGTTCCTTTGCAGTAACCGTTTTCATGTTTAGGTTTCATTCTTTTTTCTCCTATATGGATACATGTAGTTGGAACATTAAATCAAACACGGTTTGTGCTAGCTCTTTGAAACTTGGCACAATCATGTAGTTCCACGTTCTATCGCTATGATTTGTGTCGTATTGAAGTAGCCCCAAGCAGAGACTGACGAGAATCACTTTCATTGAAAGGGGTTGCCAAGCTTACAAAAAACTACTAGTTTGCTGAAATCTCAGCAAACATTTTTCCACCCAATCTTGATGATACTGGCAGGTAATGATAAGTACACCAATCCCAATTTTCTCACCAAATTTCGTTCTTCTAGGTTAAACCGTTCCTTTGCAGTAACCGTTTTCATGTTTAGGTTTCACTCTGTTTTCTCCTATATGGATACGTGTAGTTGGAACTCTAAATCAAACACGGTTTGTGCTAGCTCTTTGAAACTTGGCACAATAATGTAGCTCCATGTTCTATCGCTATGGTTGTGTCCTATTGAAGTAGTCCCAAGCAGAGACTGACGAGAATCACTTTCATTGAAAGGGGTTGAAAAGCTTCCAAAAAACTACGAGTTTCCTGAAATCTCAGCAAATATTTTTTTCGCCCAATCTTGATGATACTGGCAGGTAATGATCAGTACACCAAACGCACTTGGCTCACCAAATTTCGTTCTTCTAGGTGAAACCGTTCCTTTGCAGTAACCGTTTTCATGTTTAGGTTTCACTCTGTTTTCTCCTATATGGATACATGTAGTTGGAACTCTAAATCAAACACGGTTTGTGCTAGCTTTGAAACTTGGCACAATAATGTAGTTCCAAGTTCTATCGCTATGGTTGGTGTCCTATTGAAGTAGCCCCAAGCAGAGACTGACGAGAATCACTTTCATTGAAAGGGGTTGCCAAGCTTCCAAAAAACTACGAGTTTCCGGAAATCTCAGCAAACATTTTTTCACCCAATCTTGATGATACTGGCAGGTAATGATCAGTACACCAATCCCACTTGGCTTACCAAATTTCGTTCTTCTAGGTTAAACCGTTCCTTTGCAGTGACCGTTTTCATGTTTATGTTTCACTCTGTTTTCTCCTATATGGATACATGTAGTTGGAACCCGTAATCAAACAGAGTTGGTGCTAGCTCTTTGAAACTTGGCACAATAATGTAGTTCCAAGTTCTATCGCTATGGTTGGTGTCCTATTGATGTAGTCCCAAGCAGAGACTGAGGAGAATCACTTTCATTGAAAGGGGTGGCCAAGCTTCCAAAAAACTACGAGTTACCGGAAATCTCAGCAAACATTTTTTCACCCAATCTTGATGATACTGGCAGGTAATGATCAGTACACCAATCCCACTTGGCTCACCAAATTTCGTTCTTCTAGGTTAAACCGTTCCGTTGCAGTAACCGTTTTCATGTTTAGGTTTCACTCTGTTTTCTCCTATATGGATACATGTAGGTGGAACTCTAAATCAAACACGGTTTGTGCTAGCTCTTGAAACTTGGCACAATAATGTAGTTCCAAGTTCTATCGGTACGGTTGGTGTCCTATTGAAGTAGCCCCAAGCAGAGACTGAGGCGAATCACTTTCATTGAAAGGGGTTGCCAAGCTTCCATAAAACTACGAGTTTCCTGAAATCTCAGCAAACATTTTTTCACCCAATCTTGATGATAGAGGCAGGTAATGATCACGACACCAATCCCACTTGGCTCACCAAATTTCGTTCTTCTAGGTGAAACCGTTCCTTTGCAGTAACCGTTTTCATGTTTAGGTTTCATTCTTTTTTCTCCTATATGGATACATGTAGTTGGAACTCTAAATCAAACACGGTTTGTGCTAGCTCTTTGAAACTTGGCACAATAATGTAGTTCCACGTTCTATCGCTATGATTGGTGTCATATTGAAGTAGCCCCAAGCAGGGAATGACGAGAATGACTTTCATTGAAAGGGGTTGCCAAGCTTCCAAAAAACTACGAGTTTCCTGAAATCTCAGCAAACATTTTTCCGCCCAATCTTGATGATACTGGCAGGTAATGATCAGTACACCAATCCCACTTTTCTCACCAAGTTTCGTTCTTCTAGGTTAAACCGTTCCTTTGCAGTAACCGTTTTCATGTTTAGGTTTCACTCTGTTTTCTCCTATATGGATACATGTAGTTGGAACTCTAAATCAAACACGGTTTGTGCTAGCTCTTTGAAACTTTTCACAATAATGTAGTTCCATGTTCTATCGCTATGGTTGGTGTCCTATTGAAGTAGTCCCAAGCAGAGACTGACGAGAATCACTTTCATTGAAAGGGGTTGCCAAGCTTCCAAAAAACTACGAGTTTCCTGAAATCTCAGCAAACATTTTTTCGCCGAATCTTGATGATGCTGGCAGGTAATGATCAGTACACCAAACGCACTTGGCTCACCAAATTTCGTTCTTCTAGGTGAAACCGTTCCTTTGCAGTAACCGTTTTCATGTTTAGGTTTCACTCTGTATTCTCCTATATGGATACATGTAGTTGGAACACTAAATCAAACACGGTTTGTGCTAGCTCTTTGAAACTTGGCACAATAATGTAGTTCCACGTTCTATCGCTATGATTGGTGTCGTATTGAAGTAGCCCCAAGCAGAGACTGACGAGAATCACTTTCATTGAAAGGGGTTGCCAAGCTTACAAAAAACTACGAGTTTGCTGAAATCTCAGCAAACATTTTTCCACCCAATCTTGATGATACTGGCAGGTAATGATCAGTACACCAATCCCACTTTTCTCACCAAATTTCGTTTTTCTAGGTTAAACCGTTCCTTTGCAGTAACCGTTTTCATGTTTAGGTTTCACTCTGTTTTCTCCTATATGGATACATGTAGTTGGAACTCTAAATCAAACACGGTTTGTGCTAGCTCTTTGAAACTTGGCACAATAATGTAGTTCCATGTTCTATCGCTATGGTTGTGTCCTATTGAAGTAGTCCCAAGCAGAGACTGACGAGAATCACTTTCATTGAAAGGGGTTGCCAAGCTTCCAAAAAACTACGAGTTTCCTGAAATCTCAGCAAACATTTTTCCACCCAATCTTGATGATACTGGCAGGTAATGATCAGTACACCAAACGCACTTGGCTCACCAAATTTCGTTCTTCTAGGTGAACCCGTTCCTTTGCAGTAACCGTTTTCATGTTTAGGTTTCACTCTGTATTCTCCTATATGGATACATGTAGTTGGAACACTAAATCAAACACGGTTTGTGCTAGCTCTTTGAAACTTGGCACAATAATGTAGTTCCACGTTCTATCGCTATGATTGGTGTCGTATTGAAGTAGCCCCAAGCAGAGACTGACGAGAATCACTTTCATTGAAAGGGGTTGCCAAGCTTCCAAAAAACTACGAGTTTCCTGAAATGTCAGCAAACATTTTTCCACCCAATCTTGATGATACTGGCAGGTAATGATCAGTACACCAATCCCACTTTTCTCACCAAATTTCGTTCTTCTAGGTTAAACCGTTCCTTTGCAGTAACCGTTTTCATGGTTACGTTTCACTCTGTTTTCTTCTATATGGATACATGTAGTTGGAACTCTAAATCAAACACGGTTTGTGCTAGCTCTTTGAAACTTGGCACAATAATGTAGTTCCATGTTCTATCGCTATGGTTGTGTCCTATTGAAGTAGTCCCAAGCAGAGACTGACGAGAATCACTTTCATTGAAAGGGGTTGCCAAGCTTCCAAAAAACTACGAGTTTCCTGAAATCTCAGCAAACATTTTTCCACCCAATCTTGATGATACTGGCAGGTAATGATCAGTACACCAAACGCACTTGGCTCACCAAATTTCGTTCTTCTAGGTGAACCCGTTCCTTTGCAGTAACCGTTTTCATGTTTAGGTTTCACTCTGTTTTCTCCTATATGGATACATGTAGTTGGAACCCTTAATCAAACACAGTTGGTGCTAGCTCTTTGAAACTTGGCACAATAATGTAGTTCCAAGTTCTATCGCTATGGTTGGTGTCCTATTGAAGTAGTCCCAAGCAGAGACTGAGGAGAATCACTTTCATTGCAAGGGGTTGCCAAGCTTCCAAAAAACTACGAGTTTCCTGAAATCTCAGCAAACATTTTTTCGCCCAATCTTGATGATACTGGCAGGTAATGATCAGTACACCAATCCCACTTGGCTCACCAAATTTCGTTCTTCTAGGTTAAACCGTTCCTTTGCAGTAACCGTTTTCATGTTTAGGTTTCACTCTGTTTTCTCCTATATGGATACATGTAGTTGGAACTCTAACTCAAACAGGGTTTGTGCTAGCTCTTGAAACTTGGCACAATAATGTAGTTCCAAGTTCTATCGGTACAGTTGGTGTCCTATTGAAGTAGCCCCAAGCAGAGACTGACGAGAATCACTTTCATTGAAAGGGGTTGCCAAGCTTCCAAAAAACTACGAGTTTCCTGAAATCTCAGCAAACATTTTTTCACCCAATCTTGATGATACAGGCAGGTAATGATCACGACACCAATCCCACTTGGCTCACCAAATTTCGTTCTTCTACGTTAAACCGTTCCTTTGCAGTAACTGTTTTCATGTTTAGGTTTCATTCTTTTCTCTCCTATATGGATACATGTAGTTGGAACACTAAATCAAACACGGTTTGTGCTAGCTCTTTGAAACTTGGCACAATAATGTAGTTCCACGTTCTATCGCTATGATTGGTGTCGTATTGAAGTAGCCCCAAGCAGAGACTGACGAGAATCACTTTCATTGAAAGGGGTTGCCAAGCTTACAAAAAACTACGAGTTTGCTGAAATCTCAGCAAACATTTTTCCACCCAATCTTGATGATACTGGCAGGTAATGATCAGTACACCAATCCCACTTTTCTCACGAAATTTCGTTCTTCTAGGTTAAACCGTTCCTTTGCAGTAACCGTTTTCATGTTTAGGTTTCACTCTGTTTTCTCCTATATGGATACATGTAGTTGGAACTCTAAATCAAACACGGTTTGTGCTAGCTCTTTGAAACTTGGCACAATAATGTAGTTCCATGTTCTATCGCTATGATTGTGTCCTATTGAAGTAGTCCCAAGCAGAGACTGAGGAGAATCACTTTCATTGAAAGGGTTTGCCAAGCTTCCAAAAAACAACGAGTTTCCTGAAATCTCAGCAAACATTTTTTCGCCCAATCTTGATGATACTGGCAGGTAATGATCAGTACACAAAACGCACTTGGCTCACCAAATTTCGTTCTTCTAGGTGAAACCGTTCCTTTGCAGTAACCGTTTTCATGTTTAGGTTTCACTCTGTTTTCTCCTATATGGATACATGTAGTTGGAACTCTAAATTAAACACGGTTTGTGCTAGCTCTTTGAAACTTGGCACAATAATGTAGTTCCAAGTTCTATCGCTATGGTTGGTGTCCTATTGAAGTAGCCCCAAGCAGAGACTGACGAGAATCACTTTCATTGAAAGGGTTTGCCAAGCTTCCAAAAAACTACCAGTTTCCGGAAATCTCAGCAAACATTTTTTCACCCAATCTTGATGATACTGGCAGGTAATGATCAGTACACCAATCCCACTTGGCTCACCAAATTTCGTTCTTCTAGGTTAAACCGTTCCTTTGCAGTAACCGTTTTCATGTTTAGGTTTCACTCTGTTTTCTCCTATATGGATACATGTAGTTGGAACCCTTAATCAAACACAGTTGGTGCTAGCTCTTTGAAACTTGGCACAATAATGTAGTTCCAAGTTCTATCGCTATGGTTGGTGTCCTATTGAAGTAGTCCCAAGCAGAGACTGAGGAGAATCACTTTCATTGCAAGGGGTTGCCAAGCTTCCAAAAAACTACGAGTTTCCTGAAATCTCAGCAAACATTTTTTCACCCAATCTTGATGATACTGGCAGGTAATGATCAGTACACCAATCCCACTTGGCTCACCAAATTTCGTTCTTCTAGGTTAAACCGTTCCTTTGCAGTAACCGTTTTCATGTTTAGGTTTCACTCTGTTTTCTCCTATATGGATACATGTAGGTGGAACTCTAAATCAAACACGGTTTGTGCTAGCTCTTTGAAACTTGGCACAATAATGTAGTTCCAAGTTCTATCGCTATGGTTTTTGTCCTATTGAAGTATCCCCAAGCAGAGACTGAGGCGAATCACTTTCATTGAAAGGGGTTGCCAAGCTTCCAAAAAACTACGAGTTTCCTGAAATCTCAGCAAACATTTTTTCACCCAATCTTGATGATACAGGCAGGTAATGATCACGACACCAATCCCACTTGGCTCACCAAATTTCGTTCTTCTAGGTTAAACCGTTCCTTTGGAGGAACCGTTTTCATGTTTAGGTTTCATTCTTTTTTCTCCTATATGGATACATGTAGTTGGAACTCTAAATCAAACACGGTTTGTGCTAGCTCTTTGAAACTTGGCACAATAATGTAGTTCCACGTTCTATCGCTATGATTGGTGTCGTATTGAAGTAGCCCCAAGCAGAGAATGACGAGAATCACTTTCATTGAAAGGGGTTGCCAAGCTTCCAAAAAACTACGAGTTTCCTGAAATCTCAGCAAACATTTTTCCGCCCAATCTTGATGATACTGGCAGGTAATGATCAGTACACCAATCCCACTTTTCTCACCAAGTTTCGTTATTCTAGGTTAAACCGTTCCTTTGCAGTAACCGTTTTCATGTTTAGGTTTCACTCTGTTTTCTCCTATATGGATACATGTAGTTGGAACTCTAAATCAAACACGGTTTGTGCTAGCTCTTTGAAACTTGGCACAATAATGTAGTTCCATGTTCTATCGCTATGGTTGGTGTCCTATTGAAGTAGTCCCAAGCAGAGACTGACGAGAATCACTTTCATTGAAAGGGGTTGCCAAGCTTCCAAAAAACTACGAGTTTCCTGAAATCTCAGCAAACATTTTTTCGCCCAATCTTGATGATACTGGCAGGTAATGATCAGTACACCAAACGCACTTGGCTCACCAAATTTCGTTCTTCTAGGTTAAACCGTTCCTTTGCAGGAACCGTTTTCATGTTTAGGTTTCACTCTGTTTTCTCCTATATGGATACATGTAGTTGGAACTCTAAATCAAACACGGTTGGTGCTAGCTCTTTGAAACTTGGCACAATAATGTAGTTCCAAGTTCTATCGCTATGGTTGGAGTCCTATTAAAGTAGCCCCAAGCAGAGACTTAGGAGAATCACTTTCATTGAAAAGGGTTGCCAAGCTTCCAAAAAACTACGAGTTTCCTGAAATCTCAGCAAATATGTTTTCACCCACTGTTGATGATACTGGCAGGTGATGATCAGTACACCAATCCCACTTGGCTCACCAAATTCTCACCAAATTTCGTTCTTCTAGGTTAACCGTTTTCTTTGCAGTAACTGTTTTTCATGTTTAGGTTTCACTCTGTTTTCTCCTATATGGATACATGTAGTTGGAACTCTAAATCAAAACACGGTTTGTGCTAGCTCTTTGAAACTTGGCACAATAATGTAGTTCCAAGTTCTATCGCTGTTGTTAGTGTCCTATTGAAGTAGCCCCAAGCAGAGACTGACGAGAATCACTTTCATTGAAAGGGGTTGCCAAGCTTCCAAAAAACTACGAGTTTCCTGAAATCTCAGCAAATATTTTTCACCCATACTTGATGATACTGGCAGGTAATGATCAGTACACCAATCCACTGGCTCACCAAATTTCGTTCTTCTAGGTTAAAACCGTTCCTTTGCAGTAACCGTTTTCATGTTTAAGTTTCACTCTGTATTCTCCTATATGGATACATGTAGTTGGAACTCTAAATCAAACACGGTTTGTGCTAGCTCTTTGAAATTTGGCACAATATGTATTCCCATATTCTATCGCTATGGTTTTGTGTCCTATTGAAGTAGTCCCAAGCAGAGACTGACGAGAATCACTTTCATTGAAAGGGGTTACCAAGCTTCCAAAAAACTAGGAATTTCTGAAATCTCAGCAAACATTTTTTCACCCAATCTTGATGATACTGGCAGGTAATTATCAGTACACCAATCCCACTTGGCTCACCAAATTTCGTTCTTCTAGGTTAAACCGTTCCTTTGCAGTAACCGTTTTCATGTTTAGGTTTCACTCTGTTTCTCCTATATGGATACATGTATTTGGAACTCTAAATCAAACATGGTTGGTGCTAGCTCTTTGAAACTTGGCACAATAATGTAGTTCAAGTTCTAATTCGCTATGGTTGGTGTCCTTTCAAAGTAGCCCCAAGCAAGAGACTGACGAGAATCACTTTCATTGAAAGGAGTTGCCAAGTTTCCAAAAAACTACGAGATTCCGGAAATCTCAGCAAACATTTTTTCACCCAATCTTGATGATACAGGCAGGTAATGATCACGACACCAATCCCACTTGGCTCACCAAATTTTCGTTCTTCTAGGTTAAACCGTTCCTTTGAGTAACCGTTTTCATGTTTAGGTTTCACCCTGTTTTCTCCTATATGGATACATGTAGTTGGAACTCTAAATCAAAACACGGTTTGTGCTAAGCTCTTTGAAACTTGGCACATAATGTAGTTCCATGTTCTATCGCTATGGTTGGTGTCCTATTGAATAGTTCCAAGCAGAGACTGACGAGAATCACTTTCATTGAAAGGGGTTGCCAAGCTTCCAAAAAACTAACGAGTTTTCCTGAAATCTCAGCAAACATTTTTCGCCCAATCTTGATGATACTGGCAGGTAATGATTCAGTACACCAAACGCACTTGTCTCACCAAATTTCGTTCTTCTAGGTGAAACCGTTCCTTTGCAGTAACCGTTTTCATGTTTAGGTTTCACTCTGTATTCTCCTATAATGGATACATGTAGTTGGAACACTAAATCAAAACACGGTTTGTGCTAGCTCTTTGAAACTTGGCACAATAATGTAGTTCCACGTTCTATCGCTATGATTGGTGTCGTATTGAAGTAGCCCCAAGCAGAGACTGACGAGAATCACTTTCATTGAAAGAGGTTGCCAAGCTTACAAAAAACTACGAGTTTGCTGAAATCTCAGCAAACATTTTTCACCCAATCTTGATGATACAGCAGGTAATGATCACGACACCAATCCACTTGGCTCACCAAATTTCGTTCTTCTAGGTTAAACGTTCCTTTGGAGGAACCGTTTTCATGTTTAGGTTTCATTCTTTTTTCTCCTACATGGATACATGTAGTTGGAACTCTAAATCAAACACGGTTTGTGCTAGCTCTTTGAAACTTGGCACAATAATGTAGTTCCACGTTCTATCGCTATGAATTGGTGTCGTATTGAAGTAGCCCCAAGCAGAGAATGACGAGAATCACTTCATTGAAAGGGTTGCCAAGCTTCCAAAAACTACGAGTTCCTGAAATCTCAGCAAACATTTTTCCGCCCAATCTTGATGATACTGGCAGGTAATGATCAGTACACCAATCCCACTTTTCTCACCAAGTTTCGTAATTCTAGGTTAAACCGTTCCTTTGCAGTAACCGTTTCATGTTTAGGTTTCACTCTGTTTTCTCCTATATGGATACATGTAGTTGGAACTCTAAATCAAACACGGTTTGTGATAGCTCTTTGAAACTTGGCACAATAATGTAGTTCCATGTTCTATCGCTATGGTTGGTGTCCTATTGAAGTAGTCCCAAGCAGAGACTGACGAGAATCACTTTCATTGAAAGGGGTTGCCAAGCTTCCAAAAAAACTACGAGTTTCCTGAAATCTCAGCAAACATTTTTTCGCCCAATCTTGATGATACTGGCAGGTAATGATCAGTACACCAAACGCACTTGGCTCACCAAATTTCGTTCTTCTAGGTTAAACCGTTCCTTTGCAGGAACCGTTTTCATGTTTAGGTTTCACTCTGTTTTCTCCTATATGGGATACATGTAGTTGGAACTCTAAATCAAAACACGGTTGGTGCTAGCTCTTTGAAAACTTGGCACAATAATGTAGTTCCAAGTTCTATCGCTATGGTTGGAGTCCTATTAAAAGTAGCCCCAAGCAGAGACTTAGGAGAATCACTTTCATTGAAAGGGGTTTGCCAAGCTTCCAAAAACTACGAGTTTCCTGAAAATCTCAGCAAATATGTTTTCACCCACTGTTGATGATACTGGCAGGTAATGATCAGTACACAATCCCACTTGGCTCACAAATTTCGTTCTTCTAGGTTAACCGTTTCTTTGCAGTAACTGTTTTTTCATGTTTAGTTTCACTCTGTTTTCTCCTATATGGATACATGTAGTTGGAACTCTAAATCAAACACGGTTTGTGCTAGCTCTTTGAAACTTGCACAATAATGTAGTTCCAAGTTCTATCGCTGTTGTTAGTGTCCTATTGAAGTAGCCCCAAGCAGAGACTGACGAGAATTCACTTTCATTGAAAGGGGTTGCCAAGCTTCCAAAAACTACGAGTTTCCTGAAAATCTCAGCAAACATTTTTTCACCCATACTTGATGATACTGGCAGGTAATGATCAGTACACCAATCCCACTTGGCTCACCAAATTTCGTTCTTCTAGGTTAAACCGTTCCTTTGCAGTAACCGTTTTCATGTTTAAGTTTCACTCTGTATTCTCCAATATGGATACATGTAGTTGGAACTCTAATCAAACACGGTTTGTGCTAGCTCTTTGAAATTTGGCACAATAATGTATTCCCATATTCTATCGCTATGGTTTGTGTCCCTATTGAAGTAGTCCCAAGCAGAGACTGACGAGAATCACTTTCATTGAAAGGGTTACCAAGCTTCCAAAAAACTAGGAGTTTCCTGAAATCTCAGCAAACATTTTTTCACCCAATCTTGATGATACTGGCAGGTAATTATCAGTACACCAATCCCACTTGGCTTCACCAAATTTCGTTCTTCTAGGTTAAACCGTTCCTTTGCAGTAACCGTTTTCATGTTTAGGTTTCACTCTGTTTTCTCCTATATGGATACATGTATTTTGGAACTCTAAATCAAACATGGTTGGTGCTAGCTCTTGAAACTTGGCACAATAATGGAGTTCCAAGTTCTATCGCTATGGTTGGTGTCCTTTCAAAGTAGCCCAAGCAGAGACTGACGAGAATCACTTTCATTGAAAGGAGTTGCCAAGTTTCCAAAACTACGAGATCCGGAAATCTCAGCAAACATTTTTTTCACCCAATCTTGATGATACAGGCAGGTAATGATCACGACACCAATCCCCACTTGGCTCACCAATTTCGTTCTTCTAGGTTAACCGTTCCTTTGAGTAACCGTTTTCATGTTTTAGGTTTCACTCTGTTTTCTTCCTATATGGATACATGTAGTTGGAACTCTAAATCAAAACACGGTTTGTGCTAGCTCTTTGAAACTTGGCACAATAATGTAGTTCCATGTTCTATCGCTATGGTTGGTGTCCTATTGAAGTAGTTCCAAGCAGAGACTGACGAGAATCACTTTCATTGAAAGGGGTTTGCCCAAGCTTCCAAAAACTACGAGTTTCCTGAAATCTCAGCAAACATTTTTTCGCCCAATCTTGATGATACTGGCAGGTAATGATCAGTACACCAACACACCTTGTCTCACCAATTTCGTTCTTCTAGGTGAACCGTTCATTTGCAGTAACCGTTTTCATGTTTAGGTTTCACTCTGTATTCTCCTATATGGATACATGTAGTTGGAACACTAAATCAAACACGGTTTGTGCTAGCTCTTTTGAAACTTGGCACAATAATGTAGTTCCACGTTCTATCGCTATGATTGGTGTCGTATTGAAGTAGCCCCAAGCAGAGAGACTGACGAGAATCACTTTCATTGAAAGAGGTTGCCAAGCTTACAAAAACTACGAGTTTGCTGAAATCTCAGCAAAACATTTTTTCCACCCAATCTTGATGATACTGGCAGGTAATGATCAGTACACCAATCCACTTTTCTCACCAAATTTCGTTCTTCTAGGTTAAACCGTTCCTTTGCAGTAACCGTTTTCCATGTTTAGGTTTTCACTCTGTTTTCTCCTATATGGATACATGTAGTTTGGAACTCTAAATCAAACACGGTTTGTGCTAGCTCTTTGAAACTTGGCACAATAATGTAGTTCATGTTCTATCGCTATGGTTGTGTCCTATTGAAGTAGTCCCAAGCAGAGACTGACGAGAATCACCTTTCATTGGAAAGGGGTGCCAAGCTTCCAAAAAACTACGAGTTCCTGAAATCTCAGCAAACATTTTTTCCACCCAATCTTGATGATACTGGGCAGGTAATGATCAGTACACCAAACGCACTTGGCTCACCAAATTTCGTTCTTCTAGGTGAAACCCGTTCCTTTGCAGTTAACCGTTTCATGTTTAGGTTTCACTCTGTATTCTCCTATATGGATACATGTAGTTGGAACACTAAATCAAACACGGTTTGTGCTAGCTCTTTGAAACTTGGCACAATAATGTAGTTCCACGTTCTATCGCTATGATTGGTGTCGTATTGAAGTAGCCCAAGCAGAGACTGACGAGAATCACTTTCATTGAAAGGGGTTGCCAAGCTTACAAAAAACTATGAGTTTGCTGAAATCTCAGCAAACATTTTTCCACCAAATCTGATGATACTGGGCAGGTAATGATCAGTACACCAATCCCACTTTTCTCACCAAATTTCGTTCTTCTAGGTTGAAACCGTTCCTTTTGCAGTAACCGTTTTCATGGTTACGTTTTCACTCTGTTTTCTTTCTATATGGATACATGTAGTTGGAACTCTAAATCAAACACGGTTTGAGCTAGCTCTTTGAAATTGGCACAATAATGTAGTTCCCATGTTCTATCGCTATGGTTTGTGTCCTATTGAAGTAGTCCCAAGCAGAGACTGACGAGAATCACTTTCATTGAAAGGGGTTGCCAAGCTTCCAAAAAACTACGAGTTCCTGAAATCTCAGCAAACAATTTTTCCACCCAATCTTGATGATACTGGCAGGTAATGATCAGTACACCAAACGCACTTGGCTCACCAAATTTCGTTCTTCTAGGTGAACCCGTTTCTTTGCAGTAACCGTTTTCATGTTTAGGTTTCACTCTGTTTTCTCCTATATGGATACATGTAGTTGGAACCCTTAATCAAACACAGTTGGTGCTAGCTCTTTGAAACTTGGCACAATAATGTAGTTTCCAAGTTCTATCGCTATGGTTGGTGTCCTATTGAAGTAGTCCCAAGCAGAGACTGAGGAGAATCCACTTTCATTGAAAGGGGGTTGCCAAGCTTCCAAAAAACTACGAGTTTTCCTGAAATCTCAGCAAACATTTTTTCACCCAATCTTGATGTGATCAGTACACCAATCCCACTTGGCTCACCAAATTTCGTTCTTCTAGGTTAAACCGTTCCTTTGCAGTAACCGTTTTCATGTTTAGGTTTCATTCTTTTTTCTCCTATATGGATACATGTAGTTGGAACACTAAATCAAACACGGTTTGTGCTAGCTCTTTGAAACTTGGCACAATAATATAGTTCCACGTTCTATCGCTATGATTGGTGTCGTATTGAAGTAGCCCCAAGCAGAGACTGACGAGAATCGCTTTCATTGAAAGGGGTTGCCAAGCTTACAAAAAACTACGAGTTTGCTGAAATCTCAGCAAACATTTTTCCACCCAATCTTGATGATAGTGGCAGGTAATGATCAGTACACCAATCCCACTTTTCTCACCAAATTTCGTTCTTCTAGGTTAAACCGTTCCTTTGCAGTAACCGTTTTCATGTTTAGGTTTCACTCTGTTTTCTCCTATATGGATACATGTAGTTGGAACTCTAAATCAAACACGGTTTGTGCTAGCTCTTTGAAACTTGGCACAATAATGTAGTTCCAAGTTCTATCGCTATGGTTGGTGTCCTATTGAAGTAGCCCCAAGCAGAGACTGACGAGAATCACTTTCATTGAAAGGGGTTGCCAAGCTTCCAAAAAACTACGAGTTTCCTGAAATCTCAGCAAACATTTTTCCACCCAATCTTGATGATACTGGCAGGTAATGATCAGTACACCAAACGCACTTGGCTCACCAAATTTCGTTCTTCTAGGTGAACCCGTTCCTTTGCAGTAACCGTTTTCCATGTTTAGGTTTCACTCTGTATTCTCCTATATGGATACATGTAGTTGGAACACTAAATCAAACACGGTTTGTGCTAGCTCTTTGAAACTTGGGACAATAATGTAGTTCCACGTTCTATCGCTATGATTGGTGTCGTATTGAAGTAGCCCCAAGCAGAGACTGACGAGAATCACTTTCATTGAAAGGGGTTGCCAAGCTTACAAAAAACTACGAGTTTGCTGAAATCTCAGCAAATATTTTTTCACCCAATCTTGATGATACAGGCAGGTAATGATCACGACACCAATCCCACTTGGCTCACCAAATTTCGTTCTTCTAGGTTAAACCGTTCCTTTGCAGGAACCGTTTTCATGTTTAGGTTTCATTCTTTTTTCTCCTATATGGATACATGTAGTTGGAACTCTAAATCAAACACGGTTTGTGCTAGCTCTTTGAAACTTGGCACAACAATGTAGTTCCACGTTCTATCGCTATGATTGGTGTCGTATTGAAGTAGCCCCAAGCAGGGAATGACGAGAATCACTTTCATTGAAAGGGGTTGCCAAGCTTCCAAAAAACTACGAGTTTCCTGAAATCTCAGCAAACATTTTTCCGCCCAATCTTGATGATACTGGCAGGTAATGATCAGTACACCAATCCCACTTTTCTCACCAAGTTTCGTTCTTCTAGGTTAAACCGTTCCTTTGCAGTAACCGTTTTCATGTTTAGGTTTCACTCTGTTTTCTCCTATATGGATACATGTAGTTGGAACTCTAAATCAAACACGGTTTGTGCTAGCTCTTTGAAACTTGGCACAATAATGTAGTTCCATGTTCTATCGCTATGGTTGGTGTCCTATTGAAGTAGTTCCAAGCAGAGACTGACGAGAATCACTTTCATTGAAAGGGGTTGCCAAGCTTCTAAAAAACTACGAGTTTCCTGAAATCTCAGCAAACATTTTTTTGCCCAATCTTGATGATACTGGCAGGTAATGATCAGTACACCAAACGCACTTGGCTCACCAAATTTCGTTCTTCTAGGTGAAACCGTTCCTTTGCAGTAACCGTTTTCATGTTTAGGTTTCACTCTGTATTCTCCTATATGGATACATGTAGTTGGAACACTAAATCAAACACGGTTTGTGCTAGCTCTTTGAAACTTGGCACAATAATGTAGTTCCACGTTCTATCGCTATGATTGGTGTCGTATTGAAGTAGCCCGAAGCAGAGACTGACGAGAATCACTTTCATTGAAAGGGGTTGCCAAGCTTACAAAAAACTACGAGTTTGCTGAAATCTCAGCAAACATTTTTCCACCCAATCTTGATGATACTGGCAGGTAATGATCAGTACACCAATCCCACTTTTCTCACCAAATTTCGTTCTTCTAGGTTAAACCGTTCCTTTGCAGTAACCGTTTTTCATGTTTAGGTTTCACTCTGTTTTCTCCTATATGGATACATGTAGTTGGAACTCTAAATCAAACACGGTTTGTGCTAGCTCTTTGAAACTTGGCACAATAATGTAGTTCCATGTTCTATCGCTATGGTTGTGTCCTATTGAAGTAGTCCCAAGCAGAGACTGACGAGAATCACTTTCATTGAAAGGGGTTGCCAAGCTTCCAAAAAACTACGAGTTTCCTGAAATCTCAGCAAACATTTTTCCACCCAATCTTGATGATACTGGCAGGTAATGATCAGTACACCAAACGCACTTGGCTCACCAAATTTCGTTCTTCTAGGTGAACCCGTTCCTTTGCAGTAACCGTTTTCATGTTTAGGTTTCACTCTGTATTCTCCTATATGGATACATGTAGTTGGAACACTAAATCAAACACGGTTTGTGCTAGCTCTTTGAAACTTGGGACAATAATGTAGTTCCACGTTCTATCGCTATGATTGGTGTCGTATTGAAGTAGCCCCAAGCAGAGACTGACGAGAATCACTTTCATTGAAAGGGGTTGCCAAGCTTACAAAAAACTACGAGTTTGCTGAAATCTCAGCAAACATTTTTCCACCCAATCTTGATGATACTGGCAGGTAATGATCAGTACACCAATCCCACTTTTCTCACCAAATTTCGTTCTTCTAGGTTAAACCGTTCCTTTGCAGTAACCGTTTTCATGTTTAGGTTTCACTTTGTTTTCTCCTATATGGATACATGTAGTTGGAACTCTAAATCAAACACGGTTTGTGCTAGCTCTTTGAAACTTGGCACAATAATGTAGTTCCATGTTCTATCGCTATGGTTGTGTCCTATTGAAGTAGTCCCAAGCAGAGACTGACGAGAATCACTTTCATTGAAAGGGGTTGCCAAGCTTCCAAAAAACTACGAGTTTCCTGAAATCTCAGCAAACATTTTTCCACCCAATCTTGATGATACTGGCAGGTAATGATCAGTACACCAAACGCACTTGGCTCACCAAATTTCGTTCTTCTAGGTGAACCCGTTCCTTTGCAGTAACCGTTTTCATGTTTAGGTTTCATTCTTTTTTCTCCTATAGGGATACATGTATTTGGAACACTAAATCAAACACGGTTTGTGCTAGCTCTTTGAAACTTGGCACAATAATGTAGTTCCACGTTCTATCGCTATGATTGGTGTCGTATTGAAGTAGCCCCAAGCAGAGACTGACGAGAATCACTTTCATTGAAAGGGGTTGCCAAGCTTACAAAAAACTACGAGTTTGCTGAAGTCTCAGCAAACATTTTTCCACCCAATCTTGATGATACTGGCAGGTAATGATCAGTACACCAATCCCACTTTTCTCACCAAATTTCGTTCTTCTAGGTTAAACCGTTCCTTTGCAGTAACCGTTTTCATGGTTACGTTTCACTCTGTTTTCTTCTATATGGATACATGTAGTTGGAACTCTAAATCAAACACGGTTTGTGCTAGCTCTTTGAAACTTGGCACAATAATGTAGTTCCATGTTCTATCGCTATGGTTGTGTCCTATTGAAGTAGTCCCAAGCAGAGACTGACGAGAATCACTTTCATTGAAAGGGGTTGCCAAGCTTCCAAAAAACTACGAGTTTCCTGAAATCTCAGCAAACATTTTTCCACCCAATCTTGATGATACTGGCAGGTAATGATCAGTACACCAAACGCACTTGGCTCACCAAATTTCGTTCTTCTAGGTGAACCCGTTCCTTTGCAGTAACCGTTTTCATGTTTAGGTTTCACTCTGTTTTCTCCTATATGGATACATGTAGTTGGAACCCTTAATCAAACACAGTTGGTGCTAGCTCTTTGAAACTTGGCACAATAATGTAGTTCCATGTTCTATCGCTATGGTTGTGTCCTATTGAAGTAGTCCCAAGCAGAGACTGACGAGAATCACTTTCATTGAAAGGGGTTGCCAAGCTTCCAAAAAACTACGAGTTTCCTGAAATCTCAGCAAACATTTTTCCACCCAATCTTGATGATACTGGCAGGTAATGATCAGTACACCAAACGCACTTGGCTCACCAAATTTCGTTCTTCTAGGTGAACCCGTTCCTTTGCAGTAACCGTTTTCATGTTTAGGTTTCATTCTTTTTTCTCCTATATGGATACATGTAGTTGGAACACTAAATCAAACACGGTTTGTGCTAGCTCTTTGAAACTTGGCACAATAATGTAGTTCCACGTTCTATCGCTATGCTTGGTGTCGTATTGAAGTAGCCCCAAGCAGAGACTGACGAGAATCACTTTCATTGAAAGGGGTTGCCAAGCTTACAAAAAATTACGAGTTTGCTGAAATCTCAGCAAACATTTTTCCACCCAATCTTGATGATACTGGCAGGTAATGATCAGTACACCAATCCCACTTTTCTCACCAAATTTCGTTCTTCTAGGTGAACCCGTTTCTTTGCAGTAACCGTTTTCATGTTTAGGTTTCACTCTGTTTTCTCCTATATGGATACATGTAGTTGGAACCCTTAATCAAACACAGTTGGTGCTAGCTCTTTGAAACTTGGCACAATAATGTAGTTCCAAGTTCTATCGCTATGGTTGGTGTCCTATTGAAGTAGTCCCAAGCAGAGACTGAGGAGAATCACTTTCATTGAAAGGGGTTGCCAAGCTTCCAAAAAACTACGAGTTTCCTGAAATCTCAGCAAACATTTTTTCACCCAATCTTGATGATACTGGCAGGTAATGATCAGTACACCAATCCCACTTGGCTCACCAAATTTCGTTCTTCTAGGTTAAACCGTTCCTTTGCAGTAACCGTTTTCATGTTTAGGTTTCATTCTTTTTTCTCCTATATGGATACATGTAGTTGGAACACTAAATCAAACACGGTTTGTGCTAGCTCTTTGAAACTTGGCACAATAATGTAGTTCCACGTTCTATCGCTATGATTGGTGTCGTATTGAAGTAGCCCCAAGCAGAGACTGACGAGAATCGCTTTCATTGAAAGGGTTGCCAAGCTTACAAAAAACTACGAGTTTGCTGAAATCTCAGCAAACATTTTTCCACCCAATCTTGATGATAGTGGCAGGTAATGATCAGTACACCAATCCCACTTTTCTCACCAAATTTCGTTCTTCTAGGTTAAACCGTTCCTTTGCAGTAACCGTTTTCATGTTTAGGTTTCACTCTGTTTTCTCCTATATGGATACATGTAGTTGGAACTCTAAATCAAACACGGTTTGTGCTAGCTCTTTGAAACTTGGCACAATAATGTAGTTCCAAGTTCTATCGCTATGGTTGGTGTCCTATTGAAGTAGCCCCAAGCAGAGACTGACGAGAATCACTTTCATTGAAAGGGGTTGCCAAGCTTCCAAAAAACTACGAGTTTCCTGAAATCTCAGCAAACATTTTTCCACCCAATCTTGATGATACTGGCAGGTAATGATCAGTACACCAAACGCACTTGGCTCACCAAATTTCGTTCTTCTAGGTGAACCCGTTCCTTTGCAGTAACCGTTTTCATGTTTAGGTTTCACTCTGTATTCTCCTATATGGATACATGTAGTTGGAACACTAAATCAAACACGGTTTGTGCTAGCTCTTTGAAACTTGGGACAATAATGTAGTTCCACGTTCTATCGCTATGATTGGTGTCGTATTGAAGTAGCCCCAAGCAGAGACTGACGAGAATCACTTTCATTGAAAGGGGTTGCCAAGCTTACAAAAAACTACGAGTTTGCTGAAATCTCAGCAAATATTTTTTCACCCAATCTTGATGATACAGGCAGGTAATGATCACGACACCAATCCCACTTGGCTCACCAAATTTCGTTCTTCTAGGTTAAACCGTTCCTTTGCAGGAACCGTTTTCATGTTTAGGTTTCATTCTTTTTTCTCCTATATGGATACATGTAGTTGGAACTCTAAATCAAACACGGTTTGTGCTAGCTCTTTGAAACTTGGCACAACAATGTAGTTCCACGTTCTATCGCTATGATTGGTGTCGTATTGAAGTAGCCCCAAGCAGGGAATGACGAGAATCACTTTCATTGAAAGGGGTTGCCAAGCTTCCAAAAAACTACGAGTTTCCTGAAATCTCAGCAAACATTTTTCCACCCAATCTTGATGATACTGGCAGGTAATGATCAGTACACCAATCCCACTTTTCTCACCAAGTTTCGTTCTTCTAGGTTAAACCGTTCCTTTGCAGTAACCGTTTTCATGTTTAGGTTTCACTCTGTTTTCTCCTATATGGATACATGTAGTTGGAACTCTAAATCAAACACGGTTTGTGCTAGCTCTTTGAAACTTGGCACAATAATGTAGTTCCATGTTCTATCGCTATGGTTGGTGTCCTATTGAAGTAGTTCCAAGCAGAGACTGACGAGAATCACTTTCATTGAAAGGGGTTGCCAAGCTTCTAAAAAACTACGAGTTTCCTGAAATCTCAGCAAACATTTTTTTGCCCAATCTTGATGATACTGGCAGGTAATGATCAGTACACCAAACGCACTTGGCTCACCAAATTTCGTTCTTCTAGGTGAAACCGTTCCTTTGCAGTAACCGTTTTCATGTTTAGGTTTCACTCTGTATTCTCCTATATGGATACATGTAGTTGGAACACTAAATCAAACACGGTTTGTGCTAGCTCTTTGAAACTTGGCACAATAATGTAGTTCCACGTTCTATCGCTATGATTGGTGTCGTATTGAAGTAGCCCGAAGCAGA
Organism: Urocitellus parryii; assembly: GCF_045843805.1. Lineage (NCBI taxonomy): Eukaryota > Metazoa > Chordata > Mammalia > Rodentia > Sciuridae > Urocitellus > Urocitellus parryii. Next base: position 38,632 of record NW_027554211.1, read on the forward strand.
GACTGACGAGAATCACTTTCATTGAAAGGGGTTGCCAAGCTTACAAAAAACTACGAGTTTGCTGAAATCTCAGCAAACATTTTTCCACCCAATCTTGATGATACTGGCAGGTAATGATCAGTACACCAATCCCACTTTTCTCACCAAATTTCGTTCTTCTAGGTTAAACCGTTCCTTTGCAGTAACCGTTTTCATGTTTAGGTTTCACTCTGTTTTCTCCTATATGGATACATGTAGTTGGAACTCTAAATCAAACACGGTTTGTGCTAGCTCTTTGAAACTTGGCACAATAATGTAGTTCCATGTTCTATCGCTATGGTTGTGTCCTATTGAAGTAGTCCCAAGCAGAGACTGACGAGAATCACTTTCATTGAAAGGGGTTGCCAAGCTTCCAAAAAACTACGAGTTTCCTGAAATCTCAGCAAACATTTTTCCACCCAATCTTGATGATACTGGCAGGTAATGATCAGTACACCAAACGCACTTGGCTCACCAAATTTCGTTCTTCTAGGTGAACCCGTTCCTTTGCAGTAACCGTTTTCATGTTTAGGTTTCACTCTGTATTCTCCTATATGGATACATGTAGTTGGAACACTAAATCAAACACGGTTTGTGCTAGCTCTTTGAAACTTGGGACAATAATGTAGTTCCACGTTCTATCGCTATGATTGGTGTCGTATTGAAGTAGCCCCAAGCAGAGACTGACGAGAATCACTTTCATTGAAAGGGGTTGCCAAGCTTACAAAAAACTACGAGTTTGCTGAAATCTCAGCAAACATTTTTCCACCCAATCTTGATGATACTGGCAGGTAATGATCAGTACACCAATCCCACTTTTCTCACCAAATTTCGTTCTTCTAGGTTAAACCGTTCCTTTGCAGTAACCGTTTTCATGTTTAGGTTTCACTTTGTTTTCTCCTATATGGATACATGTAGTTGGAACTCTAAATCAAACACGGTTTGTGCTAGCTCTTTGAAACTTGGCACAATAATGTAGTTCCATGTTCTATCGCTATGGTTGTGTCCTATTGAAGTAGTCCCAAGCAGAGACTGACGAGAATCACTTTCATTGAAAGGGGTTGCCAAGCTTCCAAAAAACTACGAGTTTCCTGAAATCTCAGCAAACATTTTTCCACCCAATCTTGATGATACTGGCAGGTAATGATCAGTACACCAAACGCACTTGGCTCACCAAATTTCGTTCTTCTAGGTGAACCCGTTCCTTTGCAGTAACCGTTTTCATGTTTAGGTTTCATTCTTTTTTCTCCTATAGGGATACATGTATTTGGAACACTAAATCAAACACGGTTTGTGCTAGCTCTTTGAAACTTGGCACAATAATGTAGTTCCACGTTCTATCGCTATGATTGGTGTCGTATTGAAGTAGCCCCAAGCAGAGACTGACGAGAATCACTTTCATTGAAAGGGGTTGCCAAGCTTACAAAAAACTACGAGTTTGCTGAAGTCTCAGCAAACATTTTTCCACCCAATCTTGATGATACTGGCAGGTAATGATCAGTACACCAATCCCACTTTTCTCACCAAATTTCGTTCTTCTAGGTTAAACCGTTCCTTTGCAGTAACCGTTTTCATGGTTACGTTTCACTCTGTTTTCTTCTATATGGATACATGTAGTTGGAACTCTAAATCAAACACGGTTTGTGCTAGCTCTTTGAAACTTGGCACAATAATGTAGTTCCATGTTCTATCGCTATGGTTGTGTCCTATTGAAGTAGTCCCAAGCAGAGACTGACGAGAATCACTTTCATTGAAAGGGGTTGCCAAGCTTCCAAAAAACTACGAGTTTCCTGAAATCTCAGCAAACATTTTTCCACCCAATCTTGATGATACTGGCAGGTAATGATCAGTACACCAAACGCACTTGGCTCACCAAATTTCGTTCTTCTAGGTGAACCCGTTCCTTTGCAGTAACCGTTTTCATGTTTAGGTTTCACTCTGTTTTCTCCTATATGGATACATGTAGTTGGAACCCTTAATCAAACACAGTTGGTGCTAGCTCTTTGAAACTTGGCACAATAATGTAGTTCCATGTTCTATCGCTATGGTTGTGTCCTATTGAAGTAGTCCCAAGCAGAGACTGACGAGAATCACTTTCATTGAAAGGGGTTGCCAAGCTTCCAAAAAACTACGAGTTTCCTGAAATCTCAGCAAACATTTTTCCACCCAATCTTGATGATACTGGCAGGTAATGATCAGTACACCAAACGCACTTGGCTCACCAAATTTCGTTCTTCTAGGTGAACCCGTTCCTTTGCAGTAACCGTTTTCATGTTTAGGTTTCATTCTTTTTTCTCCTATATGGATACATGTAGTTGGAACACTAAATCAAACACGGTTTGTGCTAGCTCTTTGAAACTTGGCACAATAATGTAGTTCCACGTTCTATCGCTATGCTTGGTGTCGTATTGAAGTAGCCCCAAGCAGAGACTGACGAGAATCACTTTCATTGAAAGGGGTTGCCAAGCTTACAAAAAATTACGAGTTTGCTGAAATCTCAGCAAACATTTTTCCACCCAATCTTGATGATACTGGCAGGTAATGATCAGTACACCAATCCCACTTTTCTCACCAAATTTCGTTCTTCTAGGTTAAACCGTTCCTTTGCAGTAACCGTTTTCATGTTTAGGTTTCACTCTGTTTTCTCCTATATGGATACATGTAGTTGGAACTCTAAATCAAACACGGTTTGTGCTAGCTCTTTGAAACTTGGCACAATAATGTATTCCCATGTTCTATCGCTATGGTTTGTGTCCTATTGAAGTAGTCCCAAGCAGAGACTGACGAGAATCACTTTCATTGAAAGGGGTTGCCAAGCTTCCAAAAAACTACGAGTTTCCTGAAATGTCAGCAAACATTTTTCCACCCAATCTTGATGATACTGGCAGGTAATGATCAGTACACCAATCCCACTTTTCTCACCAAATTTCGTTCTTCTAGGTTAAACCGTTCCTTTGCAGTAACCGTTTTCATGGTTACGTTTCACTCTGTTTTCTTCTATATGGATACATGTAGTTGGAACTCTAAATCAAACACGGTTTGTGCTAGCTCTTTGAAACTTGGCACAATAATGTAGTTCCATGTTCTATCTCTATGGTTGTGTCCTATTGAAGTAGTCCCAAGCAGAGACTGACGAGAATCACTTTCATTGAAAGGGGTTGCCAAGCTTCCAAAAAACTACGAGTTTCCTGAAATCTCAGCAAACATTTTTCCACCCAATCTTGATGATACTGGCAGGTAATGATCAGTACACCAAACGCACTTGGCTCACCAAATTTCGTTCTTCTAGGTGAACCCGTTCCTTTGCAGTAACCGTTTTCATGTTTAGGTTTCACTCTGTTTTCTCCTATATGGATACATGTAGTTGGAACCCTTAATCAAACACAGTTGGTGCTAGCTCTTTGAAACTTGGCACAATAATGTAGTTCCAAGTTCTATCGCTATGGTTGGTGTCCTATTGAAGTAGTCCCAAGCAGAGACTGAGGAGAATCACTTTCATTGAAAGGGGTTGCCAAGCTTCCAAAAAACTACGAGTTTCCTGAAATCTCAGCAAACATTTTTTCGCCCAATCTTGATGATACTGGCAGGTAATGATCAGTACACCAATCCCACTTGGCTCACCAAATTTCGTTCTTCTAGGTTAAACCGTTCCTTTGCAGTAACCGTTTTCATGTTTAGGTTTCACTCTGTTTTCTCCTATATGGATACATGTAGTTTGGAACTCTAACTCAAACAGGGTTTGTGCTAGCTCTTGAAACTTGGCACAATAATGTAGTTCCAAGTTCTATCGGTACAGTTGGTGTCCTATTGAAGTAGCCCCAAGCAGAGACTGACGAGAATCACTTTCATTGAAAGGGGTGGCCAAGCTTCCAAAAAACTACGAGTTTCCTGAAATCTCAGCAAACATTTTTTCACCCAATCTTGATGATACAGGCAGGTAATGATCACGACACCAATCCCACTTGGCTCACCAAATTTCGTTCTTCTACGTTAAACCGTTCCTTTGCAGTAACCGTTTTCATGTTTAGGTTTCATTCTTTTTTCTCCTATATGGATACATGTAGTTGGAACACTAAATCAAACACGGTTTGTGCTAGCTCTTTGAAACTTGGCACAATAATGTAGTTCCACGTTCTATCGCTATGATTGGTGTCGTATTGAAGTAGCCCCAAGCAGAGACTGACGAGAATCACTTTCTTTGAAAGGGGTTGCCAAGCTTCCAAAAAACTACGAGTTTGCTGAAATCTCAGCAAACATTTTTCCACCCAATCTTGATGATACTGGCAGGCAATGATCAGTACACCAATCCCACTTTTCTCACCAAATTTCGTTCTTCTAGGTTAAACCGTTCCTTTGCAGTAACCGTTTTCATGTTTAGGTTTCACTCTGTTTTCTCCTATATGGATACATGTAGTTGGAACTCTAAATCAAACACGGTTTGTGTTAGCTCTTTGAATCTTGGCACAATAATGTAGTTCCATGTTCTATCGCTATGATTGTGTCCTATTGAAGTAGTCCCAAGCAGAGACTGAGGAGAATCACTTTCATTGAAAGGGGTTGCCAAGCTTCCAAAAAACTACGAGTTTCCTGAAATCTCAGCAAACATTTTTTCGCCCAATCTTGATGATACTGGCAGGTAATGATCAGTACACCAAACGCACTTGGCTCACCAAATTTCGTTCTTCTAGGTGAAACCGTTTTTTTGCAGTAACCGTTTTCATGTTTAGGTTTCACTCTGTTTTCTCCTATATGGATACATGTAGTTGGAACTCTAAATCAAACACGGTTTGTGCTAGCTCTTTGAAACTTGGCACAATAATGTAGTTCCAAGTTCTATCGCTATGGTTGGTGTCCTATTGAAGTAGCCCCAAGCAGAGACTGACGAGAATCACTTTCATTGAAAGGGTTTGCCAAGCTTCCAAAAAACTACGAGTTTGCTGAAATCTCAGCAAACATTTTTCCACCCAATCTTGATGATACTCGCAGGTAATGATCAGTACACCAATCCCACTTGGCTCACCAAATTTCTTTCTTCTAGGTTAAACCGTTCCTTTGCAGTAACCGTTTTCATGTTTAGGTTTCACTCTGTTTTCTCCTATATGGATACATGTAGTTGGAACCCTTAATCAAACACAGTTGGTGCTAGCTCTTTGAAACTTGGCACAATAATGTAGTTCCAAGTTCTATCGCTATTGTTGGTGTCCTATTGAAGTAGTCCCAAGCAGAGACTGAGGAGAATCACTTTCATTTCAAGGGGTTGCCAAGCTTCCAAAAAACTACGAGTTTCCTGAAATCTCAGCAAACCTTTTTTCACCCAATCTTGATGATACTGGCAGGTAATGATCAGTACACCAATCCCACTTGGCTCACCAAATTTCGTTCTTCTAGGTTAAACCGTTCCTTTGCAGTAACCGTTTTCATGTTTAGGTTTCACTCTGTTTTCTCCTATATGGATACATGTAGGTGGAACTCTAAATCAAACACGGTTTGTGCTAGCTCTTTGAAACTTGGCACAATAATGTAGTTCCAAGTTCTATCGGTACGGTTGGTGTCCTATTGAAGTAGCCCCAAGCAGAGACTGAGGCGAATCACTTTCATTGAAAGGGGTTGCCAAGCTTCCAAAAAACTACGAGTTTCCTGAAATCTCAGCAAACATTTTTTCACCCAATCTTGATGATACAGGCAGGTAATGATCACGACACCAATCCCACTTGGCTCACCAAATTTCGTTCTTCTAGGTTAAACCGTTCCTTTGCAGGAACCGTTTTCATGTTTAGGTTTCATTCTTTTTTCTCCTATATGGATACATGTAGTTGGAACTCTAAATCAAACACGGTTTGTGCTAGCTCTTTGAAACTTGGCACAATAATGTAGTTCCACGTTCTATCGCTATGATTGGTGTCGTATTGAAGTAGCCCCAAGCAGAGAATGACGAGAATCACTTTCATTGAAAGGGGTTGCCAAGCTTCCAAAAAACTACGAGTTTCTTGAAATCTCAGCAAACATTTTTCCGCCCAATCTTGATGATACTGGCAGGTAATGATCAGTACACCAATCCCACTTTTCTCACCAAGTTTCGTTATTCTAGGTTAAACCGTTCCTTTGCAGTAACCGTTTTCATGTTTAGGTTTCACTCTGTTTTCTCCTATGTGGATACATGTAGTTGGAACTCTAAATCAAACACGGTTTGTGATAGCTCTTTGAAACTTGGCACAATAATGTAATTCCATGTTCTATCGCTATGGTTGGTGTCCTATTGAAGTAGTCCCAAGCAGAGACTGACGAGAATCACTTTCATTGAAAGGGGTTGCCAAGCTTCCAAAAAACTACGAGTTTCCTGAAATCTCAGCAAACATTTTTTCGCCCAATCTTGATGATACTGGCAGGTAATGATCAGTACACCGAACGCACTTGGCTCACCAAATTTCGTTCTTCTAGGTTAAACCGTTCCTTTGCAGGAACCGTTTTCATGTTTAGGTTTCACTCTGTTTTCTCCTACATGGATACATGTAGTTGGAACTCTAAATCAAACACGGTTGGTGCTAGCTCTTTGAAACTTGGCACAATAATGTAGTTCCAAGTTCTATCGCTATGGTTGGAGTCCTATTAAGGTAGCCCCAAGCAGAGACTTAGGAGAATCACTTTCATTGAAAGGGGTTGCCAAGCTTCCAAAAAACTACGAGTTTCCTGAAATCTCAGCAAATATTTTTTCACCCACTGTTGATGATACTGGCAGGTAATGATCAGTACACCAATCCCACTTGGCTCACCAAATTTCGTTCTTCTAGGTTAAACCGTTTCTTTGCAGTAACCGTTTTCATGTTTAGGTTTCACTCTGTTTTCTCCTATATGGATACATGTAGTTGGAACTCTAAATCAAACACGGTTTGTGCTAGCTCTTTGAAACTTGGCACAATAATGTAGTTCCAAGTTCTATCGCTGTTGTTAGTGTCCTATTGAAGTAGCCCCAAGCAGAGACTGACGAGAATCACTTTCATTGAAAGGGGTTGCCAAGCTTCCAAAAAACTACGAGTTTCCTGAAATCTCAGCAAACATTTTTTCACCCATACTTGATGATACTGGCAGGTAATGATCAGTACACCAATCCCACTTGGCTCACCAAATTTCGTTCTTCTAGGTTAAACCGTTCCTTTGCAGTAACCGTTTTCATGTTTAAGTTTCACTCTGTATTCTCCTATATGGATACATGTAGTTGGAACTCTAAATCAAACACGGTTTGTGCTAGCTCTTTGAAATTTGGCACAATAATGTATTCCCATATTCTATCGCTATTGTTTGTGTCCTATTGAAGTAGTCCCAAGCAGAGACTGACGAGAATCACTTTCATTGAAAGGTGTTACCAAGCTTCCAAAAAAACTAGGAGTTTCCTGAAATCTCAGCAAACATTTTTTCACCCAATCTTGATGATACTGGCAGGTAATGATCAGTACACCAATCGCACTTGGCTCACCAAATTTGGTTCTTCTAGGTTAAACCGTTCCTTTTCAGTAACCGTTTTCATGTTTAGGTTTCACTCTGTTTTCTCCTATATGGATACATGTATTTGGAACTCTAAATCAAACACGGTTGGTGCTAGCTCTTTGAAACTTGGCACAATAATGTAGTTCCAAGTTCTATCGCTATGGTTGGTGTCCTTTCAAAGTAGCCCCAAGCAGAGACTGACGAGAATCACTTTCATTGAAAGGAGTTGCCAAGTTTCCAAAAAACTACGAGATTCCGGAAATCTCAGCAAACATTTTTTCACCCAATCTTGATGATACAGGCAGGTAATGATCACGACACCAATCCCACTTGGCTCACCAAATTTCGTTCTTCTAGGTTAAACCGTTCCTTTGAGTAACCATTTTCATGTTTAGGTTTCACTCTGTTTTCTCCTATATGGATACATGTAGTTGGAACTCTAAATCAAACACGGTTTGTGCTAGCTCTTTGAAACTTGGCACAATAATGTAGTTCCATGTTCTATCGCTATGGTTGGTGTCCTATTGAAGTAGTTCCAAGCAGAGACTGACGAGAATCACTTTCATTGAAAGGGGTTGCCAAGCTTCCAAAAAACTACGAGTTTCCTGAAATCTCAGCAAACATTTTTTCGCCCAATCTTGATGATACTGGCAGGTAATGATCAGTACACCAAACGCACTTGTCTCACCAAATTTCGTTCTTCTAGGTGAAACCGTTCCTTTGCAGTAACCGTTTTCATGTTTAGGTTTCACTCTATATTCTCCTATATGGATACATGTAGTTGGAACACTAAATCAAACACGGTTTGTGCTAGCTCTTTGAAACTTGGCACAATAATGTAGTTCCACGTTCTATCGCTATGATTGGTGTCGTATTGAAGTAGCCCCAAGCAGAGACTGACGAGAATCACTTTCATTGAAAGGGGTTGCCAAGCTTACAAAAAACTACGAGTTTGCTGAAATCTCAGCAAACATTTTTCCACCCAATCTTGATGATACTGGCAGGTAATGATCAGTACACCAATCCCACTTTTCTCACCAAATTTCGTTCTTCTAGGTTAAACCGTTCCTTTGCAGTAACCGTTTTCATGTTTAGGTTTCACTCTGTTTTCTCCTATATGGATACATGTAGTTGGAACTCTAAATCAAACACGGTTTGTGCTAGCTCTTTGAAACTTGGCACAATAATGTAGTTCCATGTTCTATCGCTATGGTTGTGTCCTATTGAAGTAGTCCCAAGCAGAGACTGACGAGAATCACTTTCATTGAAAGGGGTTGCCAAGCTTCCAAAAAACTACGAGTTTCCTGAAATCTCAGCAAACATTTTTCCACCCAATCTTGATGATACTGGCAGGTAATGATCAGTACACCAAACGCACTTGGCTCACCAAATTTCGTTCTTCTAGGTGAACCCGTTCCTTTGCAGTAACCGTTTTCATGTTTAGGTTTCACTCTGTATTCTCCTATATGGATACATGTAGTTGGAACACTAAATCAAACACGGTTTGTGCTAGCTCTTTGAAACTTGGGACAATAATGTAGTTCCACGTTCTATCGCTATGATTGGTGTCGTATTGAAGTAGCCCCAAGCAGAGACTGACGAGAATCACTTTCATTGAAAGGGGTTGCCAAGCTTACAAAAAACTACCAGTTTGCTGAAATATCAGCAAACATTTTTCCACCCAATCTTGATGATACTGGCAGGTAATGATCAGTACACCAATCCCACTTTTCTCACCAAATTTCGTTCTTCTAGGTTAAACCGTTCCTTTGCAGTAACCGTTTTCATGTTTAGGTTTCACTCTGTTTTCTCCTATATGGATACATGTAGTTGGAACTCTAAATCAACACGGTTTGTGCTAGCTCTTTGAAACTTGGCACAATAATGTAGTTCCATGTTCTATCGCTATGGTTGTGTCCTATTGAAGTAGTCCCAAGCAGAGACTGACGAGAATCACTTTCATTGAAAGGGGTAGCCAAGCTTCCAAAAAACTACGAGTTTCCTGAAATCTCAGCAAACATTTTTCCACCCAATCTTGATGATACTGGCAGGTAATGATCAGTACACCAAACGCACTTGGCTCACCAAATTTCGTTCTTCTAGGTGAACCCGTTCCTTTGCAGTAACCGTTTTCATGTTTAGGTTTCACTCTGTTTTCTCCTATATGGATACATGTAGTTGGAACCCTTAATCAAACACAGTTGGTGCTAGCTCTTTGAAACTTGGCACAATAATGTAGTTCCAAGTTCTATCGCTATGGTTGGTGTCCTATTGAAGTAGTCCCAAGCAGAGACTGAGGAGAATCACTTTCATTGAAAGGGGTTGCCAAGCTTCCAAAAAACTACGAGTTTCCTGAAATCTCAGCAAACATTTTTTCACCCAATCTTGATGATACTGGCAGGTAATGATCAGTACACCAATCCCACTTGGCTCACCAAATTTCGTTCTTCTAGGTTAAACCGTTCCTTTGCAGTAACCGTTTTCATGTGTAGGTTTCATTCTTTTTTCTCCTATATGGATACATGTAGTTGGAACACTAAATCGAACACGGTTTGTGCTAGCTCTTTGAAACTTGGCACAATAATGTAGTTCCACGTTCTATCGCTATGATTGGTGTCGTATTGAAGTACCCCCAAGCAGAGACTGACGAGAATCGCTTTCATTGAAAGGGGTTGCCAAGCTTACAAAAAACTACGAGTTTGCTGAAATCTCAGCAAACATTTTTCCACCCAATCTTGATGATACTGGCAGGTAATGATCAGTACACCAATCCCACTTTTCTCACCAAATTTCGTTCTTCTAGGTGAACCCGTTCCTTTGCAGTAACCGTTTTCATGTTTAGGTTTCACTCTGTTTTCTCCTATATGGATACATGTAGTTGGAACTCTAAATCAAACACGGTTTGTGCTAGCTCTTTGAAACTTGGCACAATAATGTAGTTCCATGTTCTATCGCTATGGTTGTGTCCTATTGAAGTAGTCCCAAGCAGAGACTGAGGAGAATCACTTTCATTGAAAGGGGTTGCCAAGCTTCCAAAAAACTACGAGTTTCCTGAAATCTCAGCAAACATTTTTTCGCCCAATCTTGATGATACTGGCAGGTAATGATCAGTACACCAAACGCACTTGGCTCACCAAATTTCGTTCTTCTAGGTGAAACCGTTCCTTTGCAGTAACCGTTTTCATGTTTAGGTTTCACTCTGTTTTCTCCTATATGGATACATGTAGTTGGAACTCTAAATCAAACACGGTTTGTGCTAGCTCTTTGAAACTTGGCACAATAATGTAGTTCCAAGTTCTATCGCTATGGTTGGTGTCCTATTGAAGTAGCCCCAAGCATAGACTGACGAGAATCACTTTCATTGAAAGGGGTTGCCAAGCTTCCAAAAAACTACGAGTTTGCTGAAATCTCAGCAAACATTTTTCCACCCAATCTTGATGATACTGGCAGGTAATGATCAGTACACCAATCCCACTTGGCTCACCAAATTTCGTTCTTCTAGGTTAAACCGTTCCTTTGCAGTAACCGTTTTCATGTTTAGGTTTCACTTTGTTTTCTCCTATATGGATACATGTAGTTGGAACTCTAAATCAAACACGGTTTGTGCTAGCTCTTTGAAACTTGGCACAATAATGTAGTTCCATGTTCTATCGCTATGGTTGTGTCCTATTGAAGTAGTTCCAAGCAGAGACTGACGAGAATCACTTTCATTGAAAGGGGTTGCCAAGCTTCCAAAAAACTACGAGTTTCCTGAAATCTCAGCAAACATTTTTCCACCCAATCTTGATGATACTGGCAGGTAATGATCAGTACACCAAACGCACTTGGCTCACCAAATTTCGTTCTTCTAGGTGAACCAGTTCCTTTGCAGTAACCGTTTTCATGTTTAGGTTTCACTCTGTATTCTCCTATATGGATACATGTAGTTGGAACACTAAATCAAACACGGTTTGTGCTAGCTCTTTGAAACTTGGCACAATAATGTAGTTCCACGTTCTATCGCTATGATTGGTGTCGTATTGAAGTAGCCCCAAGCAGAGACTGACGAGAATCACTTTCATTGAAAGGGGTTGCCAAGCTTACAAAAAACTACGAGTTTGCTGAAATCTCAGCAAACATTTTTCCACCCAATCTTGATGATACTGGCAGGTAATGATTAGTACACCAATCCCACTTTTCTCACCAAATTTCGTTCTTCTAGGTTAAACCGTTCCTTTGCAGTAACCGTTTTCATGTTTAGGTTTCACTCTGTTTTCTCCTATATGGATACATGTAGTTGGAACTCTAAATCAAACACGGTTTGTGCTAGCTCTATGAAACTTGGCACAATAATGTAGTTCCATGTTCTATCGCTATGGTTGTGTCCTATTGAAGTAGTCCCAAGCAGAGACTGACGAGAATCACTTTCATTGAAAGGGGTTGCCAAGCTTCCAAAAAACTACGAGTTTCCTGAAATCTCAGCAAACATTTTTCCACCCAATCTTGATGATACTGGCAGGTAATTATCAGTACACCAAACGCACTTGGCTCACCAAATTTCGTTCTTCTAGGTGAACCCGTTCCTTTGCAGTAACCGTTTTCATGTTTAGGTTTCACTCTGTATTCTCCTATATGGATACATGTAGTTGGAACACTAAATCAAACACGGTTTGTGCTAGCTCTTTGAAACTTGGCACAATAATGTAGTTCCACGTTCTATCGCTATGATTGGTGTCGTATTGAAGTAGCCCCAAGCAGAGACTGACGAGAATCACTTTCATTGAAAGGGGTTGCCAAGCTTACAAAAAACTACGAGTTTGCTGAAATCTCAGCAAACATTTTTCCACCCAATCTTGATGATACTGGCAGGTAATGATCAGTACACCAATCCCACTTTTCTCACCAAATTTCGTTCTTCTAGGTTAAACCGTTCCTTTGCAGTAACCGTTTTCATGTTTAGGTTTCACTCTGTTTTCTCCTATATGGATACATGTAGTTGGAACTCTAAATCAAACACGGTTTGTGCTAGCTCTTTGAAACTTGGCACAATAATGTAGTTCCATGTTCTATCGCTATGGTTGTGTCCTATTGAAGTAGTCCCAAGCAGAGACTGACGAGAATCACTTTCATTGAAAGGGGTTGCCAAGCTTCCAAAAAACTACGAGTTTCCTGAAATCTCAGCAAACATTTTTTCGCCCAATCTTGATGATACTGGCAGGTAATGATCAGTACACCAAACGCACTTGGCTGACCAAATTTCGTTCTTCTAGGTGAACCCGTTCCTTTGCAGTAACCGTTTTCATGTTTAGGTTTCATTCTTTTTTCTCTTATATGGATACATGTAGTTGGAACTCTAAATCAAACACGGTTTGTGCTAGCTCTTTGAAACTTGGCACAATAATGTAGTTCCACGTTCTATCGCTATGATTGGTGTCGTATTGAAGTAGCCCCAAGCAGAGACTGACGAGAATCACTTTCATTGAAAGGGGTGGCCAAGCTTCCAAAAAACTACGAGTTTCCTGAAATCTCACCAAACATTTTTTCACCCAATCTTGATGATACAGGCAGGTAATGATCACGACACCAATCCCACTTGGCTCACCAAATTTCGTTCTTCTACGTTAAACCGTTCCTTTGCAGTAACCGTTTTCATGTTTAGGTTTCATTCTTTTTTCTCCTATATGGATACATGTAGTTGGAACACTAAATCAAACACGGTTTGTGCTAGCTCTTTGAAACTTGGCACAATAATGTAGTTCCACGTTCTATCGCTATGATTGGTGTCGTATTGAAGTAGCCCCAAGCAGAGACTGACGAGAATCACTTTCTTTGAAAGGGGTTGCCAAGCTTCCAAAAAACTACGAGTTTGCTGAAATCTCAGCAAACATTTTTCCACCCAATCTTGATGATACTGGCAGGTAATGATCAGTACACCAATCCCACTTGGCTCACCAAATTTCGTTCTTCTAGGTTAAACCGTTCCTTTGCAGTAACCGTTTTCATGTTTAGGTTTCACTCTGTTTTCTCCTATATGGATACATGTAGTTGGAACCCTTAATCAAACACAGTTGGTGCTAGCTCTTTGAAACTTGGCACAATAATGTAGTTCCAAGTTCTATCGCTATTGTTGGTGTCCTATTGAAGTAGTCCCAAGCAGAGACTGAGGAGAATCACTTTCATTTCAAGGGGTTGCCAAGCTTCCAAAAAACTACGAGTTTCCTGAAATCTCAGCAAACCTTTTTTCACCCAATCTTGATGATACTGGCAGGTAATGATCAGTACACCAATCCCACTTGGCTCACCAAATTTCGTTCTTCTAGGTTAAACCGTTCCTTTGCAGTAACCGTTTTCATGTTTAGGTTTCACTCTGTTTTCTCCTATATGGATACATGTAGGTGGAACTCTAAATCAAACACGGTTTGTGCTAGCTCTTTGAAACTTGGCACAATAATGTAGTTCCAATTTCTATCGCTATGGTTGGTGTCCTATTGAAGTAGTCCCAAGCAGAGACTGACGAGAATCACTTTCATTGAAAGGGGTTGCCAAGCTTCCAAAAAACTATGAGTTTCCTGAAATCTCAGCAAACATTTTTTCGCCCAATCTTGATGATACTGGCAGGTAATGATCAGTACACCAAACGCACTTGGCTCACCAAATTTCGTTCTTCTAGGTTAAACCGTTCCTTTGCAGGAACCGTTTTCATGTTTAGGTTTCACTCTGTTTTCTCCTACATGGATACATGTAGTTGGAACTCTAAATCAAACACGGTTGGTGCTAGCACTTTGAAACTTGGCACAATAATGTAGTTCCAAGTTCTATCGCTATGGTTGGAGTCCTATTAAGGTAGCCCCAAGCAGAGACTTAGGAGAATCACTTTCATTGAAAGGGGTTGCCAAGCTTCCAAAAAACTACGAGTTTCCTGAAATCTCAGCAAATATTTTTTCACCCACTGTTGATGATACTGGCAGGTAATGATCAGTACACCAATCCCACTTGGCTCACCAAATTTCGTTCTTCTAGGTTAAACCGTTTCTTTGCAGTAACCGTTTTCATGTTTAGGTTTCACTCTGTTTTCTCCTATATGGATACATGTAGTTGGAACTCTAAATCAAACACGGTTTGTGCTAGCTCTTTGAAACTTGGCACAATAATGTAGTTCCAAGTTCTATCGCTGTTGTTAGTGTCCTATTGAAGTAGCCCCAAGCAGAGACTGACGAGAATCACTTTCATTGAAAGGGGTTGCCAAGCTTCCAAAAAACTACGAGTTTCCTGAAATCTCAGCAAACATTTTTTCACCCATACTTGATGATACTGGCAGGTAATGATCAGTACACCAATCCCACTTGGCTCACCAAATTTCGTTCTTCTAGGTTAAACCGTTCCTTTGCAGTAACCGTTTTCATGTTTAAGTTTCACTCTGTATTCTCCTATATGGATACATGTAGTTGGAACTCTAAATCAAACACGGTTTGTGCTAGCTCTTTGAAATTTGGCACAATAATGTATTCCCATATTCTATCGCTATGGTTTGTGTCCTATTGAAGTAGTCCCAAGCAGAGACTGACGAGAATCACTTTCATTGAAAGGTGTTACCAAGCTTCCAAAAAAACTAGGAGTTTCCTGAAATCTCAGCAAACATTTTTTCACCCAATCTTGATGATACTGGCAGGTAATGATCAGTACACCAATCCCACTTGGCTCACCAAATTTGGTTCTTCTAGGTTAAACCGTTCCTTTTCAGTAACCGTTTTCATGTTTAGGTTTCACTCTGTTTTCTCCTATATGGATACATGTATTTGGAACTCTAAATCAAACACGGTTGGTGCTAGCTCTTTGAAACTTGGCACAATAATGTAGTTCCAAGTTCTATCGCTATGGTTGGTGTCCTTTCAAAGTAGCCCCAAGCAGAGACTGACGAGAATCACTTTCATTGAAAGGAGTTGCCAAGTTTCCAAAAAAACTACGAGATTCCGGAAATCTCAGCAAACATTTTTTCACCCAATCTTGATGATACAGGCAGGTAATGATCACGACACCAATCCCACTTGGCTCACCAAATTTCGTTCTTCTAGGTTAAACCGTTCCTTTGAGTAACCATTTTCATGTTTAGGTTTCACTCTGTTTTCTCCTATATGGATACATGTAGTTGGAACTCTAAATCAAACACGGTTTGTGCTAGCTCTTTGAAACTTGGCACAATAATGTAGTTCCATGTTCTATCGCTATGGTTGGTGTCCTATTGAAGTAGTTCCAAGCAGAGACTGACGAGAATCACTTTCATTGAAAGGGGTTGCCAAGCTTCCAAAAAACTACGAGTTTCCTGAAATCTCAGCAAACATTTTTTCGCCCAATCTTGATGATACTGGCAGGTAATGATCAGTACACCAAACGCACTTGTCTCACCAAATTTCGTTCTTCTAGGTGAAACCGTTCCTTTGCAGTAACCGTTTTCATGTGTAGGTTTCATTCTTTTTTCTCCTATATGGATACATGTAGTTGGAACACTAAATCGAACACGGTTTGTGCTAGCTCTTTGAAACTTGGCACAATAATGTAGTTCCACGTTCTATCGCTATGATTGGTGTCGTATTGAAGTAGCCCCAAGCAGAGACTGACGAGAATCGCTTTCATTGAAAGGGGTTGCCAAGCTTACAAAAAACTACGAGTTTGCTGAAATCTCAGCAAACATTTTTCCACCCAATCTTGATGATACTGGCAGGTAATGATCAGTACACCAATCCCACTTTTCTCACCAAATTTCGTTCTTCTAGGTGAACCCGTTCCTTTGCAGTAACCGTTTTCATGTTTAGGTTTCACTCTGTTTTCTCCTATATGGATACATGTAGTTGGAACTCTAAATCAAACACGGTTTGTGCTAGCTCTTTGAAACTTGGCACAATAATGTAGTTCCATGTTCTATCGCTATGGTTGTGTCCTATTGAAGTAGTCCCAAGCAGAGACTGAGGAGAATCACTTTCATTGAAAGGGGTTGCCAAGCTTCCAAAAAACTACGAGTTTCCTGAAATCTCAGCAAACATTTTTTCGCCCAATCTTGATGATACTGGCAGGTAATGATCAGTACACCAAACGCACTTGGCTCACCAAATTTCGTTCTTCTAGGTGAAACCGTTCCTTTGCAGTAACCGTTTTCATGTTTAGGTTTCACTCTGTTTTCTCCTATATGGATACATGTAGTTGGAACTCTAAATCAAACACGGTTTGTGCTAGCTCTTTGAAACTTGGCACAATAATGTAGTTCCAAGTTCTATCGCTATGGTTGGTGTCCTATTGAAGTAGCCCCAAGCAGAGACTGACGAGAATCACTTTCATTGAAAGGGGTTGCCAAGCTTCCAAAAAACTACGAGTTTGCTGAAATCTCAGCAAACATTTTTCCACCCAATCTTGATGATACTGGCAGGTAATGATCAGTACACCAATCCCACTTGGCTCACCAAATTTCGTTCTTCTAGGTTAAACCGTTCCTTTGCAGTAACCGTTTTCATGTTTAGGTTTCACTTTGTTTTCTCCTATATGGATACATGTAGTTGGAACTCTAAATCAAACACGGTTTGTGCTAGCTCTTTGAAACTTGGCACAATAATGTAGTTCCATGTTCTATCGCTATGGTTGTGTCCTATTGAAGTAGTTCCAAGCAGAGACTGACGAGAATCACTTTCATTGAAAGGGGTTGCCAAGCTTCCAAAAAACTACGAGTTTCCTGAAATCTCAGCAAACATTTTTCCACCCAATCTTGATGATACTGGCAGGTAATGATCAGTACACCAAACGCACTTGGCTCACCAAATTTCGTTCTTCTAGGTGAACCCGTTCCTTTGCAGTAACCGTTTTCATGTTTAGGTTTCACTCTGTATTCTCCTATATGGATACATGTAGTTGGAACACTAAATCAAACACGGTTTGTGCTAGCTCTTTGAAACTTGGCACAATAATGTAGTTCCACGTTCTATCGCTATGATTGGTGTCGTATTGAAGTAGCCCCAAGCAGAGACTGACGAGAATCACTTTCATTGAAAGGGGTTGCCAAGCTTACAAAAAACTACGAGTTTGCTGAAATCTCAGCAAACATTTTTCCACCCAATCTTGATGATACTGGCAGGTAATGATTAGTACACCAATCCCACTTTTTTCACCAAATTTCGTTCTTCTAGGTTAAACCGTTCCTTTGCAGTAACCGTTTTCATGTTTAGGTTTTCACTCTGTTTTCTCCTATATGGATTACATGTAGTTGGAACTCTAAATCAAACACGGTTTGTGCTAGCTCTTTGAAACTTGGCACAATAATGTAGTTCCATGTTCTATCGCTATGGTTGTGTCCTATTGAAGTAGTCCAAGCAGAGACTGACGAGAATCACTTTCATTGAAAGGGGTTGCCAAGCTTCCAAAAAACTACGAGTTTCCTGAAATCTCAGCAAACATTTTTCCAACCAATCTTGATGATACTGGCAGGTAATTATCAGTACACCAAACGCACTTGGTTCACCAAATTTCGTTCTTCTAGGTGAACCCGTTCCTTTGCAGTAACCGTTTTCATGTTTAGGTTTCACTCTGTATTCTCCTATATGGATACATGTAGTTGGAACACTAAATCAAACACGGTTTTGTGCTAGCTCTTTGAAACTTGGCACAATAATGTAGTTCCACGTTCTATCGCTATGATTGGTGTCGTATTGAAGTAGCCCCAAGCAGAGACTGACGAGAATCACTTTCATTGAAAGGGGTTTGCCAAGCTTACAAAAAACTACGAGTTTGCTGAAATCTCAGCAAACATTTTTCCACCCAATCTTGATGATACTGGCAGGTAATGATCAGTACACCAATCCACTTTTCTCACCAAATTTCGTTCTTCTAGGTTAAACCGTTCCTTTGCAGTAACCGTTTTCATGTTTAGGTTTCACTCTGTTTTCTCCTATATGGATACATGTAGTTTGGAACTCTAAATCAAACACGGTTTGTGCTAGCTCTTTGAAACTTGGCACAATAATGTAGTTCCAATGTTCTATCGCTATGGTTGTGTCCTATTGAAGTAGTCCCAAGCAGAGACTGACGAGAATCACTTTCATTGAAAGGGGTTGCCAAGCTTCCAAAAAACTACGAGTTTCCTGAAATCTCAGCAAACATTTTTCCACCCAATCTTGATGATACTGGCAGGTAATGATCAGTACACCAAACGCACTTGGGCTGACCAAATTTCGTTCTTCTAGGTGAACCCCGTTCCTTTGCAGTAACCGTTTTCATGTTTAGGTTTCATTCTTTTTTCTCTTATATGGATACATGTAGTTGGAACTCTAAATCAAACACGGTTTGTGCTAGCTCTTTGAAACTTGGCACAATAATGTAGTTCCACGTTCTATCGCTATGATTGGTGTCGTATTGAAGTAGCCCAAGCAGAGACTGACGAGAATCACTTTCATTGAAAGGGGTTGCCAAGCTTACAAAAAACTACGAGTTTGCTGAAATCTCAGCAAACATTTTTCCACCCAATCTTGATGATACTGGCAGGTAATGATCAGTACACCAATCCACTTTTCTCACCAAATTTCGTTCTTCTAGGTTAAACCGTTCCTTTGCAGTAACCGTTTTTCATGTTTAGGTTTTCACTTTGTTTTCTCCTATATGGATACATGTAGTTGGAACTCTAAATCAAACACGGTTTGTGCTAGCTCTTTGAAACTTGGCACAATAATGTAGTTCCATGTTCTATCGCTATGGTTGTGTCCTATTGAAGTAGTCCCAAGCAGAGACTGACGAGAATCACTTTCATTGAAAGGGGTTGCCAAGCTTCCAAAAACTACGAGTTTCCTGAAATCTCAGCAAACATTTTTCCACCCAATCTTGATGATACTGGCAGGTAATGATCAGTACACCAATCCCACTTTTCTCACCAAATTTCGTTCTTCTAGGTGAACCCGTTCCTTTGCAGTAACCGTTTTCATGTTTAGGTTTCACTCTGTTTTCTCCTATATGGATACATGTAGTTGGAACTCTAAATCAACACGGTTTGTGCTAGCTCTTTGAAACTTGGCACAATAATGTAGTTCCATGTTCTATCGCTATGGTTGTGTCCTATTGAAGTAGTCCCAAGCAGAGACTGAGGAGAATCACTTTCATTGAAAGGGGTTGCCAAGCTTCCAAAAAACTACGAGTTTCCTGAAATCTCAGCAAACATTTTTTCGCCCAATCTTGATGATACTGGCAGGTAATGATCAGTACACCAAACGCACTTGGCTCACCAAATTTCGTTCTTCTAGGTGAAACCGTTCCTTTGCAGTAACCGTTTTCATGTTTAGGTTTCACTCTGTTTTCTCCTATATGGATACATGTAGTTGGAACTCTAAATCAAACACGGTTTGTGCTAGCTCTTGAAACTTGGCACAATAATGTAGTTCCAAGTTCTATCGCTATGGTTGGTGTCCTATTGAAGTAGCCCAAGCAGAGAGACTGACGAGAATCACTTTCATTGAAAGGGGTTGCCAAGCTTCCAAAAAAACTACGAGTTTGCTGAAATCTCAGCAAACATTTTTCCACCCAATCTTGATGATACTGGCAGGTAATGATCAGTACACCAATCCCACTTGGCTCACCAAATTTCGTTCTTCTAGGTTAAACCGTTCCTTTGCAGTAACCGTTTTCATGTTTAGGTTTCACTTTGTTTTCTCCTATATGGATACATGTAGTTGGAACTCTAAATCAAACACGGTTTGTGCTAGCTCTTTGAACTTGGCACAATAATGTAGTTCCATGTTCTATCGCTATGGGTTGTGTCCTATTTGAAGTAGTTCCAAGCAGAGACTGACGAGAATCACTTTCATTGAAAGGGGTTGCCAAGCTTCCAAAAACTACGAGTTTCCTGAAATCTCAGCAAACATTTTTCCACCCAATCTTGATGATACTGGCAGGTAATGATCAGTACACCAAACGCACTTGGCTCACCAAATTTCGTTCTTCTAGGTGAACCCGTTCCTTTGCAGTAACCGTTTTCATGTTTAGGTTTCACTCTGTATTCTCCTATATGGATACATGTAGTTGGAACACTAAATCAAACACGGTTTGTGCTAGCTCTTTGAAACTTGGCACAATAATGTAGTTCCACGTTCTATCGCTATGATGGTGTCGTATTGAAGTAGCCCCAAGCAGAGACTGACGAGAATCACTTTCATTGAAAGGGGTTGCCAAGCTTACAAAAAACTACGAGTTTGCTGAAATCTCAGCAAACATTTTTCCACCCAATCTTGATGATACTGGCAGGTAATGATCACGACACCAATCCCACTTGGCTCACCAAATTTCGTTCTTCTAGGTTAAACCGTTCCTTTGCAGTAACCGTTTTCATGTTTAGGTTTCACTCTGTTTTCTCCTATATGGATACATGTAGTTGGAACTCTAAATCAAACACGGTTTTGTGCTAGCTCTTTGAAACTTGGCACAATAATGTAGTTCCATGTTCTATCGCTATGGTTGTGTCCTATTGAAGTAGTCCCAAGCAGAGACTGACGAGAATCACTTTCATTGAAAGGGTTGCCAAGCTTCCAAAAACTACGAGTTTCCTGAAATCTCAGCAAACATTATTTTCCACCCAATCTTGATGATACTGGCAGGTAATGATCAGTACACCAAACGCACTTGGCTGACCAAATTTCGTTCTTCTAGGTGAACCCGTTCCTTTGCAGTAACCGTTTTTCATGTTTAGGTTTCATTCTTTTTTTCTCTTATATGGATACATGTAGTTGGAACTCTAAATCAAACACGGTTTGTGCTAGCTCTTTGAAACTTGGCACAATAATGTAGTTCCACGTTCTATCGCTATGATTGGTGTCGTATTGAAGTAGCCCCAAGCAGAGACTGACGAGAATCACTTTCATTGAAAGGGGTTGCCAAGCTTACAAAAAACTACGAGTTTGCTGAAATCTCAGCAAACATTTTTCCACCCAATCTTGATGATACTGGCAGGTAAATGATCAGTACACCAATCCCACTTTTCTCACAAATTTCGTTCTTCTAGGTTAAAACCGTTCCTTTGCAGTAACCGTTTTTCATGTTTAGGTTTCACTTTGTTTTCTCCTATATGGATACATGTAGTTGGAACTCTAAATCAAACACGGTTTGTGCTAGCTCTTTGAAACTTGGCACAATAATGTAGTTTCCATGTTCTATCGCTATGGTTGTGTCCTATTGAAGTAGTCCCAAGCAGAGACTGACGAGAATCACTTTCATTGAAAGGGGTTGCCAAGCTTCAAAAACTACGAGTTTCCTGAAATCTCAGCAAACATTTTTCCACCCAATCTTGATGATACTGGCAGGTAATGATCAGTACACCAATCCCACTTTTCTCACCAAATTTCGTTCTTCTAGGTGAACCGTTCCTTTGCAGTAACCGTTTTCATGTTTAGGTTTCACTCTGTTTTCTCCTATATGGATACATGTAGTTGGAACTCTAAATCAAACACGGTTTGTGCTAGCTCTTTGAACTTGGCACAATAATGTAGTTCCATGTTCTATCGCTATGGTTGTGTCCTATTGAAGTATTCCCAAGCAGAGACTGAGGAGAATCACTTTCATTGAAAGGGGTTGCCAAGCTTCCAAAAACTACGAGTTCCTGAAATCTCAGCAAACATTTTTTCGCCCAATCTTGATGATACTGGCAGGTAATGATCAGTACACCAAACGCACTTGGCTCACCAAATTTCGTTTCTTCTAGGTGAAACCGTTCCTTTGCAGTAACCGTTTTCATGTTTAGGTTTCACTCTGTTTTCTCCTATATGGATACATGTAGTTGGAACTCTAAATCAAACACGGTTTGTGCTAGCTCTTTGAAACTTGGCACAATAATGTAGTTCCAAGTTCTATCGCTATGGTTGGTGTCCTATTGAAGTAGCCCCAAGCAGAGACTGACGAGAATCACTTTCATTGAAAGGGGTTGCCAAGCTTCCAAAAAACTACGAGTTTGCTGAAATCTCAGCAAACATTTTTCCACCCAATCTTGATGATACTGGCAGGTAATGATCAGTACACCAATCCCACTTGGCTCACCAAATTTCGTTCTTCTAGGTTAAACCGTTCCTTTGCAGTAACCGTTTTCATGTTTAGGTTTCACTTTGTTTTCTCCTATATGGATACATGTAGTTGGAACTCTAAATCAAACACGGTTTGTGCTAGCTCTTTGAAACTTGGCACAATAATGTAGTTCCATGTTCTATCGCTATGGTTGTGTCCTATTGAAGTAGTTCCAAGCAGAGACTGACGAGAATCACTTTCATTGAAAGGGGTTGCCAAGCTTCCAAAAAACTACGAGTTTCCTGAAATCTCAGCAAACATTTTTCCACCCAATCTTGATGATACTGGCAGGTAATGATCAGTACACCAAACGCACTTGGCTCACCAAATTTCGTTCTTCTAGGTGAACCCGTTCCTTTGCAGTAACCGTTTTCATGTTTAGGTTTCACTCTGTATTCTCCTATATGGATACATGTAGTTGGAACACTAAATCAAACACGGTTTGTGCTAGCTCTTTGAAACTTGGCACAATAATGTAGTTCCACGTTCTATCGCTATGATTGGTGTCGTATTGAAGTAGCCCCAAGCAGAGACTGACGAGAATCACTTTCATTGAAAGGGGTTGCCAAGCTTACAAAAAACTACGAGTTTGCTGAAATCTCAGCAAACATTTTTCCACCCAATCTTGATGATACTGGCAGGTAATGATCACGACACCAATCCCACTTGGCTCACCAAATTTCGTTCTTCTAGGTTAAACCGTTCCTTTGCAGTAACCGTTTTCATGTTTAGGTTTCACTCTGTTTTCTCCTATATGGATACATGTAGTTGGAACTCTAAATCAAACACGGTTTGTGCTAGCTCTTTGAAACTTGGCACAATAATGTAGTTCCATGTTCTATCGCTATGGTTGTGTCCTATTGAAGTAGTCCCAAGCAGAGACTGACGAGAATCACTTTCATTGAAAGGGGTTGCCAAGCTTCCAAAAAACTACGAGTTTCCTGAAATCTCAGCAAACATTTTTCCACCCAATCTTGATGATACTGGCAGGTAATTATCAGTACACCAAACGCACTTGGTTCACCAAATTTCGTTCTTCTAGGTGAACCCGTTCCTTTGCAGTAACCGTTTTCATGTTTAGGTTTCACTCTGTATTCTCCTATATGGATACATGTAGTTGGAACACTAAATCAAACACGGTTTGTGCTAGCTCTTTGAAACTTGGCACAATAATGTAGTTCCACGTTCTATCGCTATGATTGGTGTCGTATTGAAGTAGCCCCAAGCAGAGACTGACGAGAATCACTTTCATTGAAAGGGGTTGCCAAGCTTACAAAAAACTACGAGTTTGCTGAAATCTCAGCAAACATTTTTCCACCCAATCTTGATGATACTGGCAGGTAATGATCAGTACACCAATCCCACTTTTCTCACCAAATTTCGTTCTTCTAGGTTAAACCGTTCCTTTGCAGTAACCGTTTTCATGTTTAGGTTTCACTCTGTTTTCTCCTATATGGATACATGTAGTTGGAACTCTAAATCAAACACGGTTTGTGCTAGCTCTTTGAAACTTGGCACAATAATGTAGTTCCATGTTCTATCGCTATGGTTGTGTCCTATTGAAGTAGTCCCAAGCAGAGACTGACGAGAATCACTTTCATTGAAAGGGGTTGCCAAGCTTCCAAAAAACTACGAGTTTCCTGAAATCTCAGCAAACATTTTTCCACCCAATCTTGATGATACTGGCAGGTAATGATCAGTACACCAAACGCACTTGGCTGACGAAATTTCGTTCTTCTAGGTGAACCCGTTCCTTTGCAGTAACCGTTTTCATGTTTAGGTTTCATTCTTTTTTCTCTTATATGGATACATGTAGTTGGAACTCTAAATCAAACACGGTTTGTGCTAGCTCTTTGAAACTTGGCACAATAATGTAGTTCCACGTTCTATCGCTATGATTGGTGTCGTATTGAAGTAGCCCCAAGCAGAGACTGACGAGAATCACTTTCATTGAAAGGGGTTGCCAAGCTTACAAAAAACTACGAGTTTGCTGAAATCTCAGCAAACATTTTTCCACCCAATCTTGATGATACTGGCAGGTAATGATCAGTACACCAATCCCACTTTTCTCACCAAATTTCGTTCTTCTAGGTTAAACCGTTCCTTTGCAGTAACCGTTTTCATGTTTAGGTTTCACTTTGTTTTCTCCTATATGGATACATGTAGTTGGAACTCTAAATCAAACACGGTTTGTGCTAGCTCTTTGAAACTTGGCACAATAATGTAGTTCCATGTTCTATCGCTATGGTTGTGTCCTATTGAAGTAGTCCCAAGCAGAGACTGACGAGAATCACTTTCATTGAAAGGGGTTGCCAAGCTTCCAAAAAACTACGAGTTTCCTGAAATCTCAGCAAACATTTTTCCACCCAATCTTGATGATACTGGCAGGTAATGATCAGTACACCAAACGCACTTGGCTCACCAAATTTCGTTCTTCTAGGTAAACCCGTTCCTTTGCAGTAACCGTTTTCATGTTTAGGTTTCACTCTGTATTCTCCTATATGGATACATGTAGTTGGAACACTAAATCAAACACGGTTTGTGCTAGCTCTTTGAAACTTGGCACAATAATGTAGTTCCACGTTCTATCGCTATGATTGGTGTCGTATTGAAGTAGCCCCAAGCAGAGACTGACGAGAATCACTTTCATTGAAAGGGGTTGCCAAGCTTACAAAAAACTACGAGTTTGCTGAAATCTCAGCAAACATTTTTCCACCCAATCTTGATGATACTGGCAGGTAATGATCAGTACACCAATCCCACTTTTCTCACCAAATTTCGTTCTTCTAGGTTAAACCGTTCCTTTGCAGTAACCGTTTTCATGTTTAGGTTTCACTTTGTTTTCTCCTATATGGATACATGTAGTTGGAACTCTAAATCAAACACGGTTTGTGCTAGCTCTTTGAAACTTGGCACAATAATGTAGTTCCATGTTCTATCGCTATGGTTGTGTCCTATTGAAGTAGTCCCAAGCAGAGACTGACGAGAATCACTTTCATTGAAAGGGGTTGCCAAGCTTCCAAAAAACTACGAGTTTCCTGAAATCTCAGCAAACATTTTTCCACCCAATCTTGATGATACTGGCAGGTAATGATCAGTACACCAAACGCACTTGGCTCACCAAATTTCGTTCTTCTAGGTGAACCCGTTCCTTTGCAGTAACCGTTTTCATGTTTAGGTTTCATTCTTTTTTCTCCTATATGGATACATGTAGTTGGAACTCTAAATCAAACACGGTTTGTGCTAGCTCTTTGAAACTTGGCACAATAATGTAGTTCCACGTTCTATCGCTATGATTGGTGTCGTATTGAAGTAGCCCCAAGCAGAGACTGACGAGAATCACTTTCATTGAAAGGGGTTGCCAAGCTTACAAAAAACTACGAGTTTGCTGAAATCTCAGCAAACATTTTTCCACCCAATCTTGATGATACTGGCAGGTAATGATCAGTAAACCAATCCCACTTTTCTCACCAAATTTCGTTCTTCTAGGTTAAACCGTTCCTTTGCAGTAACCGTTTTCATGTTTAGGTTTCACTCTGTTTTCTCCTATATGGATACATGTAGTTGGAACTCTAAATCAAACACGGTTTGTGCTAGCTCTTTGAAACTTGGCACAATAATGTAGTTCCATGTTCTATCGCTATGGTTGTGTCCTATTGAAGTAGTCCCAAGCAGAGACTGAGGAGAATCACTTTCATTGAAAGGGGTTGCCAAGCTTCCAAAAAACTACGAGTTTCCTGAAATCTCAGCAAACATTTTTTCGCCCAATCTTGATGATACTGGCAGGTAATGATCAGTACACCAAACGCACTTGGCTCACCAAATTTCGTTCTTCTAGGTTAAACCGTTCCTTTGCAGTAACCGTTTTCATGTTTAGGTTTCACTCTGTTTTCTTCTATATGGATACATGTAGTTGGAACTCTAAATCAAACACGGTTTGTGCTAGCTCTTTGAAACTTGGCACAATAATGTAGTTCCATGTTCTATCGCTATGGTTTGTGTCCTATTGAAGTAGTCCCAAGCTGACGAGAATCACTTTCATTGAAAGGGGTAGCCAAGCTTCCAAAAAACTACGAGTTTCCTGAAATCTCAGCAAACATTTTTCCACCCAATCTTGATGATACTGGCAGGTAATGATCAGTACACCAAACGCACTTGGCTCACCAAATTTCGTTCTTCTAGGTGAACCCGTTCCTTTGCAGTAACCGTTTTCATGTTTAGGTTTCACTCTGTTTTCTCCTATATGGATACATGTAGTTGGAACCCTTAATCAAACACAGTTGGTGCTAGCTCTTTGAAACTTGGCACAATAATGTAGTTCCAAGTTCTATCGCTATGGTTGGTGTCCTATTGAAGTAGTCCCAAAGCAGAGACTGAGGAGAATCACTTTCATTGAAAGGGGTTGCCAAGCTTCCAAAAAACTACGAGTTTCCTGAAATCTCAGCAAACATTTTTCACCCAATCTTGATGATACTGGCAGGTAATCATCAGTACACCAATCCCACTTGGCTCACCAAATTTCGTTCTTCTAGGTTAAACCGTTCCTTTGCAGTAACCGTTTTCATGTTTAGGTTTCATTCTTTTTTCTCCTATATGGATACATGTAGTTGGAACACTAAATCGAACACGGTTTGTGCTAGCTCTTTGAAACTTGGCACAATAATGTAGTTCCACGTTCTATCGCTATGATTGGTGTCGTATTGAAGTAGCCCCAAGCAGAGACTGACGAGAATCGCTTTCATTGAAAGGGGTTGCCAAGCTTACAAAAACTACGAGTTTGCTGAAATCTCAGCAAACATTTTTCCACCCAATCTTGATGATACTGGCAGGTAATGATCAGTACACCAATCCCACTTTTCTCACCAAATTTCGTTCTTCTAGGTTAAACCGTTCCTTTGCAGTAACCGTTTTCATGTTTAGGTTTCACTCTGTTTTCTCCTATATGGATACATGTAGTTGGAACTCTAAATCAAACACGGTTTGTGCTAGCTCTTTGAAACTTGGCACAATAATGTAGTTCCAAGTTCTATCGCTATGGTTGGTGTCCTATTGAAGTAGCCCCAAGCAGAGACTGACGAGAATCACTTTCATTGAAAGGGGTTGCCAAGCTCTCAAAAAACTACGAGTTTGCTGAAATCTCAGCAAACATTTTTCCACCCAATCTTGATGATACTGGCAGGTAATGATCAGTACACCAATCCCACTTGGCTCACCAAATTTCGTTCTTCTAGGTTAAACCGTTCCTTTGCAGGAACCGTTTTCATGTTTAGGTTTCACTCTGTTTTCTCCTATATGGATACATGTAGTTGGAACTCTAAATCAAACACGGTTTGTGCTAGCTCTTTGAAACTTGGCACAATAATGTAGTTCCATGTTCTATCGCTATGGTTGTGTCCTATTGAAGTAGTCCCAAGCAGAGACTGACGAGAATCACTTTCATTGAAAGGGGTTGCCAAGCTTCCAAAAAACTACGAGTTTCCTGAAATCTCAGCAAACATTTTTCCACCCAATCTTGATGATACTGGCAGGTAATGATCAGTACACCAAACGCACTTGGCTCACCAAATTTCGTTCTTCTAGGTGAACCCGTTCCTTTGCAGTAACCGTTTTCATGTTTAGGTTTCACTCTGTATTCTCCTATATGGATACATGTAGTTGGAACACTAAATCAAACACGGTTTGTGCTAGCTCTTTGAAACTTGGCACAATAATGTAGTTCCACGTTCTATCGCTATGATTGGTGTCGTATTGAAGTAGCCCCAAGCAGAGACTGACGAGAATCACTTTCATTGAAAGGGGTTGCCAAGCTTACAAAAAACTACGAGTTTGCTGAAATCTCAGCAAACATTTTTCCACCCAATCTTGATGATACTGGCAGGTAATGATTAGTACACCAATCCCACTTTTCTCACCAAATTTCGTTCTTCTAGGTTAAACCGTTCCTTTGCAGTAACCGTTTTCATGTTTAGGTTTCACTCTGTTTTCTCCTATATGGATACGTGTAGTTGGAACTCTAAATCAAACACGGTTTGTGCTAGCTCTTTGAAACTTGGCACAATAATGTAGTTCCATGTTCTATCGCTATGGTTGGTGTCCTATTGAAGTAGTCCCAAGCAGAGACTGAGGAGAATCACTTTCATTGAAAGGGGTTGCCAAGCTTCCAAAAAACTACGAGTTTCCTGAAATCTCAGCAAACATTTTTCACCCAATCTTGATGATACTGGCAGGTAATGATCAGTACACCAATCCCACTTGGCTCACCAAATTTCGTTCTTCTAGGTTAAACGTTCCTTTGCAGTAACCGTTTTCATGTGTAGGTTTCATTCTTTTTTCTCCTATATGGATACATGTAGTTGGAACACTAAATCGAACACGGTTTGTGCTAGCTCTTTGAAACTTGGCACAATAATGTAGTTCCACGTTCTATCGCTATGATTGGTGTCGTATTGAAGTAGCCCCAAGCAGAGACTGACGAGAATCGCTTTCATTGAAAGGGGTTGCCAAGCTTACAAAAAACTACGAGTTTGCTGAAATCTCAGCAAACATTTTTCCACCCAATCTTGATGATACTGGCAGGTAATGATCAGTACACCAATCCCACTTTTCTCACCAAATTTCGTTCTTCTAGGTGAACCCGTTCCTTTGCAGTAACCGTTTCATGTTTAGGTTTCACTCTGTTTTCTCCTATATGGATACATGTAGTTGGAACTCTAAATCAAACACGGTTTGTGCTAGCTCTTTGAAACTTGGCACAATAATGTAGTTCCATGTTCTATCGCTATGGTTGTGTCCTATTGAAGTAGTCCCACGCAGAGACTGAGGAGAATCACTTTCATTGAAAGGGGTTGCCAAGCTTCCAAAAAACTACGAGTTTCCTGAAATCTCAGCAAACATTTTTTCGCCCAATCTTGATGATACTGGCAGGTAATGATCAGTACACCAAACGCACTTGGCTCACCAAATTTCGTTCTTCTAGGTGAAACCGTTCCTTTGCAGTAACCGTTTTCATGTTTAGGTTTCATTCTTTTTTCTCCTATATGGATACATGTAGTTGGAACTCTAAATCAAACACGGTTTGTGCTAGCTCTTTGAAACTTGGCACAATAATGTAGTTCCAAGTTCTATCGCTATGGTTGGTGTCCTATTGAAGTAGCCCAAGCAGAGACTGACGAGAATCACTTTCATTGAAAGGGGTTGCCAAGCTTCCAAAAAACTACGAGTTTGCTGAAATCTCAGCAAACATTTTTCCACCCAATCTTGATGATACTGGCAGGTAATGATCAGTACACCAATCCCACTTGGCTCACCAAATTTCGTTCTTCTAGGTTAAACCGTTCCTTTGCAGTAACCGTTTTCATGTTTAGGTTTCACTTTGTTTTCTCCTATATGGATACATGTAGTTGGAACTCTAAATCAAACACGGTTTGTGCTAGCTCTTTGAAACTTGGCACAATAATGTAGTTCCATGTTCTATCGCTATGGTTGTGTCCTATTGAAGTAGTTCCAAGCAGAGACTGACGAGAATCACTTTCATTGAAAGGGGTTGCCAAGCTTCAAAAACTACGAGTTTCCTGAAATCTCAGCAAACATTTTTCCACCCAATCTTGATGATACTGGCAGGTAATGATCAGTACACCAAACGCACTTGGCTCACCAAATTTCGTTCTTCTAGGTGAACCCGTTCCTTTGCAGTAACCGTTTTCATGTTTAGGTTTCACTCTGTATTCTCCTATATGGATACATGTAGTTGGAACACTAAATCAAACACGGTTTGTGCTAGCTCTTTGAAACTTGGCACAATAATGTAGTTCCACGTTCTATCGCTATGATTGGTGTCGTATTTGAAGTAGCCCCAAGCAGAGACTGACGAGAATCACTTTCATTTGAAAGGGGTTGCCAAGCTTACAAAAAACTACGAGTTTGCTGAAATCTCAGCAAACATTTTTCCACCCAATCTTGATGATACTGGCAGGTAATGATTAGTACACCAATCCCACTTTTCTCACCAAATTTCGTTCTTCTAGGTTAACCGTTCCTTTGCAGTAACCGTTTTCATGTTTAGGTTTCACTCTGTTTTCTCCTATATGGATACATGTAGTTGGAAACTCTAAATCAAACACGGTTTGTGCTAGCTCTTTGAAACTTGGCACAATAATGTAGTTCCATGTTCTATCGCTATGGTTGTGTCCTATTGAAGTAGTCCCAAGCAGAGACTGACGAGAATCACTTTCATTGAAAGGGGTTGCCAAGCTTCCAAAAAACTACGAGTTTCCTGAAATCTCAGCAAACATTTTTCCACCCAATCTTGATGATACTGGCAGGTAATTATCAGTACACCAAACGCACTTGGCTCACCAAATTTCGTTCTTCTAGGTGAAACCCGTTCCTTTGCAGTAACCGTTTTCATGTTTAGGTTTCACTCTGTATTCTCCTATATGGATACATGTAGTTGGAACACTAAATCAAACACGGTTTGTGCTAGCTCTTTGAAACTTGGCACAATAATGTAGTTCCACGTTCTATCGCTATGATTGGTGTCGTATTGAAGTAGCCCCAAGCAGAGACTGACGAGAATCACTTTCATTGAAAGGGGTTGCCAAGCTTACAAAAAACTACGAGTTTGCTGAAATCTCAGCAAACATTTTCCACCCAATCTTGATGATACTGGCAGGTAATGATCAGTACACCAATCCCACTTTTTCTCACCAAATTTCGTTCTTCTAGGTTAAACGTTCCTTTGCAGTAACCGTTTTCATGTTTAGGTTTCACTCTGTTTTCTCCTATATGGATACATGTAGTTGGAACTCTAAATCAAACACGGTTTGTGCTAGCTCTTTGAAACTTGGCACAATAATGTAGTTCCATTTTCTATCGCTATGGTTGTGTCCTATTGAAGTAGTCCCAAGCAGAGAACTGACGAGAATCACTTTCATTGAAAGGGGTTGCCAAGCTTCCAAAAAACTACGAGTTTCCTGAAATCTCAGCAAACATTTTTCCACCCAATCTTGATGATACTGGCAGGTAATGATCAGTACACCAAACGCACTTGGCTCACCAAATTCGTTTCTTCTAGGTGAACCCGTTCCTTTGCAGTAACCGTTTTCATGTTTAGGTTTCATTCTTTTTTCTCTTATATGGATACATGTAGTTTGGAACTCTAAATCAAACACGGTTTGTGCTAGCTCTTTGAAACTTGGCACAATAATGTAGTTCCACGTTCTATCGCTATGATTGGTGTCGTATTGAAGTAGCCCCAAGCAGAGACTGACGAGAATCACTTTCATTGAAAGGGGTTGCCAAGCTTACAAAAAACTACTGAGTTTGCTGAAATCTCAGCAAACATTTTTCCACCCAATCTTGATGATACTGGCAGGTAATGATCAGTTCACCAATCCCACTTTTCTCACCAAATTTCGTTCTTCTAGGTTAAACCGTTCCTTTGCAGTAACCGTTTTCATGTTTAGGTTTCACTTTGTTTTCTCCTATATGGATACATGTAGTTGGAACTCTAAATCAAACACGGTTTGTGCTAGCTCTTTGAAACTTGGCACAATAATGTAGTTCCATGTTCTATCGCTATGGTTGTGTCCTATTGAAGTAGTCCCAAGCAGAGACTGACGAGAATCACTTTCATTGAAAGGGGTTGCCAAGCTTCCAAAAAACTACGAGTTTCCTGAAATCTCAGCAAACATTTTTCCACCCAATCTTGATGATACTGGCAGGTAATGATCAGTACACCAAACGCACTTGGCTCACCAAATTTCGTTCTTCTAGGTGAACCCGTTCCTTTGCAGTAACCGTTTTCATGTTTAGGTTTCACTCTGTATTCTCCTATATGGATACATGTAGTTGGAACACTAAATCAAACACGGTTTGTGCTAGCTCTTTGAAACTTGGCACAATAATGTAGTTCCACGTTCTATCGCTATGATTGGTGTCGTATTTGAAGTAGCCCCAAGCAGAGACTGACGAGAATCACTTTCATTGAAAGGGGTTGCCAAGCTTACAAAAAACTACGAGTTTGCTGAAATCTCAGCAAACATTTTTCCACCCAATCTTGATGATACTGGCAGGTAATGATCAGTACACCAATCCCACTTTTCTCACCAAATTTCGTTCTTCTAGGTAAACCGTTCCTTTGCAGTAACCGTTTTCATGTTTAGGTTTCACTTTGTTTTCTCCTATATGGATACATGTAGTTGGAACTCTAAATCAAACACGGTTTGTGCTAGCTCTTTGAAACTTGGCACAATAATGTAGTTCCATGTTCTATCGCTATGGTTGTGTCCTATTGAAGTAGTCCCAAGCAGAGACTGACGAGAATCACTTTCATTGAAAGGGGTTGCCAAGCTTCCAAAAAACTACGAGTTTCCTGAAATCTCAGCAAACATTTTTCCACCCAATCTTGATGATACTGGCAGGTAATGATCAGTACACCAAACGCACTTGGCTCACCAAATTTCGTTCTTCTAGGTGAACCCGTTCCTTTGCAGTAACCGTTTTCATGTTTAGGTTTCATTCTTTTTTCTCCGATATGGATACATGTAGTTGGAACTCTAAATCAAACACGGTTTGTGCTAGCTCTTTGAAACTTGCACAATAATGTAGTTCCACGTTCTATCGCTATGATTGGTGTCGTATTGAAGTAGCCCCAAGCAGAGACTGACGAGAATCACTTTCATTGAAAGGGGTTGCCAAGCTTACAAAAAACTACGAGTTTGCTGAAATCTCAGCAAACATTTTTCCACCCAATCTTGATGATACTGGCAGGTAATGATCAGTAAACCAATCCCACTTTTCTCACCAAATTTCGTTCTTCTAGGTTAAACCGTTCCTTTGCAGTAACCGTTTTCATGTTTAGGTTTCACTCTGTTTTCTCCTATATGGATACATGTAGTTGGAACTCTAAATCAAACACGGTTTGTGCTAGCTCTTTGAAAACTTGGCACAATCATGTAGTTCCATGTTCTATCGCTATGGTTGTGTCCTATTGAAGTAGTCCCAAGCAGAGACTGAGGAGAATCATTTCATTGAAAGGGTTGCCAAGCTTCCAAAAAACTACGAGTTTCCTGAAATCTCAGCAAACATTTTTTTCGCCCAATCTTGATGATACTGGCAGGTAATGATCAGTACACCAAACGCACTTGGCTCACCAAATTTCGTTCTTCTAGGTTAAACCGTTCCTTTGCAGTAACCGTTTTCATGTTTAGGTTTCACTCTGTTTTCTTCTATATGGATACATGTAGTTGGAACTCTAAATCAAACACGGTTTGTGCTAGCTCTTTGAAACTTGGCACAATAATGTAGTTCCATGTTCTATCGCTATGGTTGTGTCCTATTGAAGTAGTCCCAAGCAGAGACTGACGAGAATCACTTTCATTGAAAGGGGTAGCCAAGCTTCCAAAAAACTACGAGTTTCCTGAAATCTCAGCAAACATTTTTCCACCCAATCTTGATGATACTGGCAGGTAATGATCAGTACACCAAACGCACTTGGCTCACCAAATTTCGTTCTTCTAGGTGAACCCGTTCCTTTGCAGTAACCGTTTTCATGTTTAGGTTTCACTCTGTTTTCTCCTATATGGATACATGTAGTTGGAACCCTTAATCAAACACAGTTGGTGCTAGCTCTTTGAAACTTGGCACAATAATGTAGTTCCAAGTTCTATCGCTATGGTTGGTGTCCTATTGAAGTAGTCCCAAGCAGAGACTGAGGAGAATCACTTTCATTGAAAGGGGTTGCCAAGCTTCCAATAAAACTACGAGTTTCCTGAAATCTCAGCAAACATTTTTTCACCCAATCTTGATGATACTGGCAGGTAATCATCAGTACACCAATCCCACTTGGCTCACCAAATTTCGTTCTTCTAGGTTAAACCGTTCCTTTGCAGTAACCGTTTTCATGTTTAGGTTTCATTCTTTTTTCTCCTATATGGATACATGTAGTTGGAACACTAAATCGAACACGGTTTGTGCTAGCTCTTTGAAACTTGGCACAATAATGTAGTTCCACGTTCTATCGCTATGATTGGTGTCGTATTGAAGTAGCCCCAAGCAGAGACTGACGAGAATCGCTTTCATTGAAAGGGGTTGCCAAGCTTACAAAAAACTACGAGTTTGCTGAAATCTCAGCAAACATTTTTCCACCCAATCTTGATGATACTGGCAGGTAATGATCAGTACACCAATCCCACTTTTCTCACCAAATTTCGTTCTTCTAGGTTAAACCGTTCCTTTGCAGTAACCGTTTTCATGTTTAGGTTTCACTCTGATTTCTCCTATATGGATACATGTAGTTGGAACTCTAAATCAAACACGGTTTGTGCTAGCTCTTTGAAACTTGGCACAATAATGTAGTTCCAAGTTCTATCGCTATGGTTGGTGTCCTATTGAAGTAGCCCCAAGCAGAGACTGACGAGAATCACTTTCATTGAAAGGGGTTGCCAAGCTTCCAAAAAACTACGAGTTTGCTGAAATCTCAGCAAACATTTTTCCACCCAATCTTGATGATACTGGCAGGTAATGATCAGTACACCAATCCCACTTGGCTCACCAAATTTCGTTCTTCTAGGTTAAACCGTTCCTTTGCAGGAACCGTTTTCATGTTTAGGTTTCACTCTGTTTCTCCTATATGGATACATGTAGTTGGAACTCTAAATCAAACACGGTTTGTGCTAGCTCTTTGAAACTTGGCACAATAATGTAGTTCCACGTTCTATCGCTATGATTGGTGTCGTATTGAAGTAGCCCCAAGCAGAGACTGACGAGAATCACTTTCATTGAAAGGGGTTGCCAAGCTTACAAAAAACTACGAGTTTGCTGAAATCTCAGCAAACATTTTTCCACCCAATCTTGATGATACTGGCAGGTAATGATTAGTACACCAATCCCACTTTTCTCACCAAATTTCGTTCTTCTAGGTTAAACCGTTCCTTTGCAGTAACCGTTTTCATGTTTAGGTTTCACTCTGTTTTCTCCTATATGGATACGTGTAGTTGGAACTCTAAATCAAACACGGTTGTGCTAGCTCTTTGAAACTTGGCACAATAATGTAGTTCCATGTTCTATCGCTATGGTTGGTGTCCTATTGAAGTAGTCCCAAGCAGAGACTGAGGAGAATCACTTTCATTGAAAGGGGTTGCCAAGCTTCCAAAAAACTACGAGTTTCCTGAAATCTCAGCAAACATTTTTCACCCAATCTTGATGATACTGGCAGGTAATGATCAGTACACCAATCCCACTTGGCTCACCAAATTTCGTTCTTCTAGGTTAAACCGTTCCTTTGCAGTAACCGTTTTCATGTGTAGGTTTCATTCTTTTTTCTCCTATATGGATACATGTAGTTGGAACACTAAATCGAACACGGTTTGTGCTAGCTCTTTGAAACTTGGCACAATAATGTAGTTCCACGTTCTATCACTATGATTGGTGTCGTATTGAAGTAGCCCAAGCAGAGACTGACGAGAATCGCTTTCATTGAAAGGGGTTGCCAAGCTTACAAAAAACTACGAGTTTGCTGAAATCTCAGCAAACATTTTTCCACCCAATCTTGATGATACTGGCAGGTAATGATCAGTACACCAATCCCACTTTTCTCACCAAATTTCGTTCTTCTAGGTGAAACCCGTTCCTTTGCAGTAACCGTTTTCATGTTTAGGTTTCACTCTGTTTTCTCCTATATGGATACATGTAGTTGGAACTCTAAATCAAACACGGTTTGTGCTAGCTCTTGAAACTTGGCACAATAATGTAGTTCCATGTTCTATCGCTATGGTTGTGTCCTATTGAAGTAGTCCCAAGCAGAGACTGAGGAGAATCACTTTCATTGAAAGGGGTGCCAAGCTTCAAAAAACTACGAGTTTCCTGAAATCTCAGCAAACATTTTTTCGCCCAATCTTGATGATACTGGCAGGTAATGATCAGTACACCAAACGCACTTGGCTCACCAAATTTCGTTCTTCTAGGTGAAACCGTTCCTTTGCAGTAACCGTTTTCATGTTTAGGTTTCACTCTGTTTTCTCCTATATGGATACATGTAGTTGGAACTCTAAATCAAACACGGTTTGTGCTAGCTCTTTGAAACTTGGCACAATAATGTAGTTCCAAGTTCTATCGCTATGGTTGGTGTCCTATTGAAGTAGCCCCAAGCAGAGACTGACGAGAATCACTTTCATTGAAAGGGGTTGCCAAGCTTCAAAAAACTACGAGTTTGCTGAAATCTCAGCAAACATTTTTCCACCCAATCTTGATGATACTGGCAGGTAATGATCAGTACACCAATCCCACTTGGCTCACCAAATTTCGTTCTTCTAGGTTAAACCGTTCCTTTGCAGTAACCGTTTTCATGTTTAGGTTTCACTTTGTTTTCTCCTATATGGATACATGTAGTTGGAACTCTAAATCAAACACGGTTTGTGCTAGCTCTTTGAAACTTGGGCACAATAATGTAGTTCCATGTTCTATCGCTATGGTTGTGTCCTATTGAAGTAGTTCCAAGCAGAGACTGACGAGAATCACTTTCATTGAAAGGGGTTGCCAAGCTTCCAAAAAACTACGAGTTTCCTGAAATCTCAGCAAACATTTTCCACCCAATCTTGATGATACTGGCAGGTAATGATCAGTACACCAAACGCACTTGGCTCACCAAATTTCGTTCTTCTAGGTGAACCCGTCCTTTGCAGAAACCGTTTTCATGTTTAGGTTTCACTCTGTATTCTCCTATATGGATACATGTAGTTGGAACACTAAATCAAACACGGTTTGTGCTAGCTCTTTGAAACTTGGCACAATAATGTAGTTCCACGTTCTATCGCTATGATTGGTGTCGTATTGAAGTAGCCCCAAGCAGAGACTGACGAGAATCACTTTCATTGAAAGGGGTTGCCAAGCTTACAAAAAACTACGAGTTTGCTGAAATCTCAGCAAACATTTTTCCACCCAATCTTGATGATACTGGCAGGTAATGATTAGTACACCAATCCCACTTTTCTCACCAAATTTCGTTCTTCTAGGTTAAACCGTTCCTTTGCAGTAACCGTTTTCATGTTTAGGTTTCACTCTGTTTTCTCCTATATGGATACATGTAGTTGGAACTCTAAATCAAACACGGTTTGTGCTAGCTCTTTGAAACTTGGCACAATAATGTAGTTCCATGTTCTATCGCTATGGTTGTGTCCTATTGAAGTAGTCCCAAGCAGAGACTGACGAGAATCACTTTCATTGAAAGGGGTTGCCAAGCTTCCAAAAAACTACGAGTTTCCTGAAATCTCAGCAAACATTTTTCCACCCAATCTTGATGATACTGGCAGGTAATGATCAGTACACCAAACGCACTTGGCTCACCAAATTTCGTTCTTCTAGGTGAACCCGTTCCTTTGCAGTAACCGTTTTCATGTTTAGGTTTCACTCTGTATTCTCCTATATGGATACATGTAGTTGGAACACTAAATCAAACACGGTTTGTGCTAGCTCTTTGAAACTTGGCACAATAATGTAGTTCCACGTTCTATCGCTATGATTGGTGTCGTATTGAGTAGCCCCAAGCAGAGACTGACGAGAATCACTTTCATTGAAAGGGGTTGCCAAGCTTACAAAAAACTACGAGTTTGCTGAAATCTCAGCAAACATTTTTCCACCCAATCTTGATGATACTGGCAGGTAATGATCAGTACACCAATCCCACTTTTCTCACCAAATTTCGTTCTTCTAGGTTAAACCGTTCCTTTGCAGTAACCGTTTTCATGTTTAGGTTTCACTCTGTTTTCTCCTATATGGATACATGTAGTTGGAACTCTAAATCAAACACGGTTTGTGCTAGCTCTTTGAAACTTGGCACAATAATGTAGTTCCATGTTCTATCGCTATGGTTGTGTCCTATTGAAGTAGTCCCAAGCAGAGACTGACGAGAATCACTTTCATTGAAAGGGGTTGCCAAGCTTCCAAAAAACTACGAGTTTCCTGAAATCTCAGGAACATTTTTCCACCCAATCTTGATGATACTGGCAGGTAATGATCAGTACACCAAACGCACTTGGCTCACCAAATTTCGTTCTTCTAGGTGAACCCGTTCCTTTGCAGTAACCGTTTTCATGTTTAGGTTTCATTCTTTTTTCTCTTATATGGATACATGTAGTTGGAACTCTAAATCAAACACGGTTTGTGCTAGC
Organism: Urocitellus parryii; assembly: GCF_045843805.1. Classification (NCBI taxonomy): domain Eukaryota; kingdom Metazoa; phylum Chordata; class Mammalia; order Rodentia; family Sciuridae; genus Urocitellus; species Urocitellus parryii. The sequence continues at coordinate 77,349 of NW_027554211.1, forward strand.
TCTTTGAAACTTGGCACAATAATGTAGTTCCACGTTCTATCGCTATGATTGGTGTCGTATTGAAGGTAGCCCCAAGCAGAGACTGACGAGAATCACTTTCATTGAAAGGGGTTGCCAAGCTTACAAAAAACTACGAGTTTGCTGAAATCTCAGCAAACATTTTTCCACCCAATCTTGATGATACTGGCAGGTAATGATCAGTACACCAATCCCACTTTTCTCACCAAATTTCGTTCTTCTAGGTTAAACGTTCCTTTGCAGTAACCGTTTTCATGTTTTGGTTTCACTTTGTTTTCTCCTATATGGATACATGTAGTTGGAACTCTAAATCAAACACGGTTTGTGCTAGCTCTTTGAAACTTGGCACAATAATGTAGTTCCATGTTCTATCGCTATGGTTGTGTCCTATTGAAGTAGTCCCAAGCAGAGACTGACGAGAATCACTTTCATTGAAAGGGGTTGCCAAGCTTCCAAAAAACTACGAGTTTCCTGAAATCTCAGCAAACATTTTTCCACCCAATCTTGATGATACTGGCAGGTAATGATCAGTACACCAAACGCACTTGGCTCACCAAATTTCGTTCTTCTAGGTGAACCCGTTCCTTTGCAGTAACCGTTTTCATGTTTAGGTTTCACTCTGTATTCTCCTATATGGATACATGTAGTTGGAACACTAAATCAAACACGGTTTGTGCTAGCTCTTTGAAACTTGGCACAATAATGTAGTTCCACGTTCTATCGCTATGATTATGATTGGTGTCGTATTGAAGTAGCCCCAAGCAGAGACTGACGAGAATCACTTTCATTGAAAGGGGTTGCCAAGCTTACAAAAAACTACGAGTTTGCTGAAATCTCAGCAAACATTTTTCCACCCAATCTTGATGATACTGGCAGGTAATGATCAGTACACCAATCCCACTTTTCTCACCAAATTTCGTTCTTCTAGGTTAAACCGTTCCTTTGCAGTAACCGTTTTCATGTTTAGGTTTCACTTTGTTTTCTCCTATATGGATACATGTAGTTGGAACTCTAAATCAAACACGGTTTGTGCTAGCTCTTTGAAACTTGGCACAATAATGTAGTTCCATGTTCTATCGCTATGGTTGTGTCCTATTGAAGTAGTCCCAAGCAGAGACTGACGAGAATCACTTTCATTGAAAGGGGTTGCCAAGCTTCCAAAAAACTACGAGTTTCCTGAAATCTCAGCAAACATTTTTCCACCCAATCTTGATGATACTGGCAGGTAATGATCAGTACACCAAACGCACTTGGCTCACCAAATTTCGTTCTTCTAGGTGAACCCGTTCCTTTGCAGTAACCGTTTTCATGTTTAGGTTTCATTCTTTTTTCTCCTATATGGATACATGTAGTTGGAACTCTAAATCAAACACGGTTTGTGCTAGCTCTTTGAAACTTGGCACAATAATATAGTTCCACGTTCTATCGCTATGATTGGTGTCGTATTGAAGTAGCCCCAAGCAGAGACTGACGAGAATCACTTTCATTGAAAGGGGTTGCCAAGCTTACAAAAAACTACGAGTTTGCTGAAATCTCAGCAAACATTTTTCCACCCAATCTTGATGATACTGGCAGGTAATGATCAGTAAACCAATCCCACTTTTCTCACCAAATTTCGTTCTTCTAGGTTAAACCGTTCCTTTGCAGTAACCGTTTTCATGTTTAGGTTTCACTCTGTTTTCTCCTATATGGATACATGTAGTTGGAACTCTAAATCAAACACGGTTTGTGCTAGCTCTTTGAAACTTGGCACAATAATGTAGTTCCATGTTCTATCGCTATGGTTGTGTCCTATTGAAGTAGTCCCAAGCAGAGACTGAGGAGAATCACTTTCATTGAAAGGGGTTGCCAAGCTTCCAAAAAACTACGAGTTTCCTGAAATCTCAGCAAACATTTTTTCGCCCAATCTTGATGATACTGGCAGGTAATGATCAGTACACCAAACGCACTTGGCTCACCAAATTTCGTTCTTCTAGGTTAAACCGTTCCTTTGCAGTAACCGTTTTCATGTTTAGGTTTCACTCTGTTTTCTTCTATATGGATACATGTAGTTGGAACTCTAAATCAAACACGGTTTGTGCTAGCTCTTTGAAACTTGGCACAATAATGTAGTTCCACGTTCTATCGCTATGATTGGTGTCGTATTGAAGTAGCCCCAAGCAGAGACTGACGAGAATCACTTTCATTGAAAGGGGTTGCCAAGCTTACAAAAAACTACGAGTTTGCTGAAATCTCAGCAAACATCTTTCCACCCAATCTTGATGATACTGGCAGGTAATGATCAGTACACCAATCCCACTTTTCTCACCAAATTTCGTTCTTCTAGGTTAAACCGTTCCTTTGCAGTAACCGTTTTCATGTTTAGGTTTCACTTTGTTTTCTCCTATATGGATACATGTAGTTGGAACTCTAAATCAAACACGGTTTGTGCTAGCTCTTTGAAACTTGGCACAATAATGTAGTTCCATGTTCTATCGCTATGGTTGTGTCCTATTGAAGTAGTCCCAAGCAGAGACTGACGAGAATCACTTTCATTGAAAGGGGTTGCCAAGCTTCCAAAAAACTACGAGTTTCCTGAAATCTCAGCAAACATTTTTCCACCCAATCTTGATGATACTGGCAGGTAATGATCAGTACACCAAACGCACTTGGCTCACCAAATTTCGTTCTTCTAGGTGAACCCGTTCCTTTGCAGTAACCGTTTTCATGTTTAGGTTTCACTCTGTATTCTCCTATATGGATACATGTAGTTGGAACACTAAATCAAACACGGTTTGTGCTAGCTCTTTGAAACTTGGCACAATAATGTAGTTCCACGTTCTATCGCTATGATTGGTGTCGTATTGAAGTAGCCCCAAGCAGAGACTGACGAGAATCACTTTCATTGAAAGGGGTTGCCAAGCTTACAAAAAACTACGAGTTTGCTGAAATCTCAGCAAACATTTTTCCACCCAATCTTGATGATACTGGCAGGTAATGATCAGTACACCAATCCCACTTTTCTCACCAAATTTCGTTCTTCTAGGTTAAACCGTTCCTTTGCAGTAACCGTTTTCATGTTTAGGTTTCACTTTGTTTTCTCCTATATGGATACATGTAGTTGGAACTCTAAATCAAACACGGTTTGTGCTAGCTCTTTGAAACTTGGAACAATAATGTAGTTCCATGTTCTATCGCTATGGTTGTGTCCTATTGAAGTAGTCCCAAGCAGAGACTGACGAGAATCACTTTCATTGAAAGGGGTTGCCAAGCTTCCAAAAAACTACGAGTTTCCTGAAATCTCAGCAAACATTTTTCCACCCAATCTTGATGATACTGGCAGGTAATGATCAGTACACCAAACGCACTTGGCTCACCAAATTTCGTTCTTCTAGGTGAACCCGTTCCTTTGCAGTAACCGTTTTCATGTTTAGGTTTCATTCTTTTTTCTCCTATATGGATACATGTAGTTGGAACTCTAAATCAAACACGGTTTGTGCTAGCTCTTTGAAACTTGGCACAGTAATGTAGTTCCACGTTCTATCGCTATGATTGGTGTCGTATTGAAGTAGCCCCAAGCAGAGACTGACGAGAATCACTTTCATTGAAAGGGGTTGCCAAGCTTACAAAAAACTACGAGTTTGCTGAAATCTCAGCAAACATTTTTCCACCCAATCTTGATGATACTGGCAGGTAATGATCAGTAAACCAATCCCACTTTTCTCACCAAATTTCGTTCTTCTAGGTTAAACCGTTCCTTTGCAGTAACCGTTTTCATGTTTAGGTTTCACTCTGTTTTCTCCTATATGGATACATGTAGTTGGAACTCTAAATCAAACACGGTTTGTGCTAGCTCTTTGAAACTTGGCACAATAATGTAGTTCCATGTTCTATCGCTATGGTTGTGTCCTATTGAAGTAGTCCCAAGCAGAGACTGAGGAGAATCACTTTCATTGAAAGGGGTTGCCAAGCTTCCAAAAAACTACGAGTTTCCTGAAATCTCAGCAAACATTTTTTCGCCCAATCTTGATGATACTGGCAGGTAATGATCAGTACACCAAACGCACTTGGCTCACAAATTTCGTTCTTCTAGGTTAAACCGTTCCTTTGCAGTAACCGTTTTCATGTTTAGGTTTCACTCTGTTTTCTTCTATATGGATACATGTAGTTGGAACTCTAAATCAAACACGGTTTGTGCTAGCTCTTTGAAACTTGGCACAATAATGTAGTTCCATGTTCTATCGCTACGGTTGTGTCCTATTGAAGTAGTCCCAAGCAGAGACTGACGAGAATCACTTTCATTGAAAGGGGTAGCCAAGCTTCCAAAAAACTACGAGTTTCCTGAAATCTCAGCAAACATTTTTCCACCCAATCTTGATGATACTGGCAGGTAATGATCAGTACACCAAACGCACTTGGCTCACCAAATTTCGTTCTTCTAGGTGAACCCGTTCCTTTGCAGTAACCGTTTTCATGTTTAGGTTTCACTCTGTTTTCTCCTATATGGATACATGTAGTTGGAACCCTTAATCAAACACAGTTGGTGCTAGCTCTTTGAAACTTGGCACAATAATGTAGTTCCAAGTTCTATCGCTATGGTTGGTGTCCTATTGAAGTAGTCCCAAGCAGAGACTGAGGAGAATCACTTTCATTGAAAGGGGTTGCCAAGCTTCCAAAAAACTACGAGTTTCCTGAAATCTCAGCAAACATTTTTTCACCCAATCTTGATGATACTGGCAGGTAATCATCAGTACACCATCCCACTTGGCTCACCAAATTTCGTTCTTCTAGGTTAAACCGTTCCTTTGCAGTAACCGTTTCATGTTTAGGTTTCATTCTTTTTTCTCCTATATGGATACATGTAGTTGGAACACTAAATCGAACACGGTTTGTGCTAGCTCTTTGAAACTTGGCACAATAATGTAGTTCCACGTTCTATCGCTATGATTGGTGTCGTATTGAAGTAGCCCCAAGCAGAGACTGACGAGAATCGCTTTCATTGAAAGGGGTTGCCAAGCTTACAAAAAACTACGAGTTTGCTGAAATCTCAGCAAACATTTTTCCACCCAATCTTGATGATACTGGCAGGTAATGATCAGTACACCAATCCCACTTTTCTCACCAAATTTCGTTCTTCTAGGTTAAACCGTTCCTTTGCAGTAACCGTTTTCATGTTTAGGTTTCACTCTGTTTTCTCCTATATGGATACATGTAGTTGGAACTCTAAATCAAACACGGTTTGTGCTAGCTCTTTGAAACTTGGCACAATAATGTAGTTCCATGTTCTATCGCTATGGTTGTGTCCTATTGAAGTAGTCCCAAGCAGAGACTGAGGACAATCACTTTCATTGAAAGGGGTTGCCAAGCTTCCAAAAAACTACGAGTTTCCTGAAATCTCAGCAAACATTTTTTCGCCCAATCTTGATGATACTGGCAGGTAATGATCAGTACACCAAACGCACTTGGCTCACCAAATTTCGTTCTTCTAGGTGAAACCGTTCCTTTGCAGTAACCGTTTTCATGTTTAGGTTTCACTCTGTTTTCTCCTATATGGATACATGTAGTTGGAACTCTAAATCAAACACGGTTTGTGCTAGCTCTTTGAAACTTGGCACAATAATGTAGTTCCAAGTTCTATCGCTATGGTTGGTGTCCTATTGAAGTAGCCCCAAGCAGAGACTGACGAGAATCACTTTCATTGAAAGGGGTTGCCAAGCTTCCAAAAAACTACGAGTTTGCTGAAATCTCAGCAAACATTTTTCCACCCAATCTTGATGATACTGGCAGGTAATGATCAGTACACCAATCCCACTTGGCTCACCAAATTTCGTTCTTCTAGGTTAAACCGTTCCTTTGCAGGAACCGTTTTCATGTTTAGGTTTCACTCTGTTTTCTCCTATATGGATACATGTAGTTGGAACTCTAAATCAAACACGGTTGTGCTAGCTCTTTGAAACTTGGCACAATAATGTAGTTCCATGTTCTATCGCTATGGTTGTGTCCTATTGAAGTAGTCCCAAGCAGAGACTGACGAGAATCACTTTCATTGAAAGGGGTTGCCAAGCTTCCAAAAAACTACGAGTTTCCTGAAATCTCAGCAAACATTTTTCCACCCAATCTTGATGATACTGGCAGGTAATGATCAGTACACCAAACGCACTTGGCTCACCAAATTTCGTTCTTCTAGGTGAACCCGTTCCTTTGCAGTAACCGTTTTCATGTTTAGGTTTCACTCTGTATTCTCCTATATGGATACATGTAGTTGGAACACTAAATCAAACACGGTTTGTGCTAGCTCTTTGAAACTTGGCACAATAATGTAGTTCCACGTTCTATCGCTATGATTGGTGTCGTATTGAAGTAGCCCCAAGCAGAGACTGACGAGAATCACTTTCATTGAAAGGGGTTGCCAAGCTTACAAAAAACTACGAGTTTGCTGAAATCTCAGCAAACATTTTTCCACCCAATCTTGATGATACTGGCAGGTAATGATCAGTACACCAAACGCACTTGGCTCACCAAATTTCGTTCTTCTAGGTGAACCCGTTCCTTTGCAGTAACCGTTTTCATGTTTAGGTTTCATTCTTTTTTCTCCTATATGGATACATGTAGTTGGAACTCTAAATCAAACACGGTTTGTGCTAGCTCTTTGAAACTTGGCACAATAATGTAGTTCCACGTTCTATCGCTATGATTGGTGTCGTATTGAAGTAGCCCCAAGCAGAGACTGACGAGAATCACTTTCATTGAAAGGGGTTGCCAAGCTTACAAAAAACTACGAGTTTGCTGAAATCTCAGCAAACATTTTTCCACCCAATCTTGATGATACTGGCAGGTAATGATCAGTAAACCAATCCCACTTTTCTCACCAAATTTCGTTCTTCTAGGTTAACCCGTTCCTTTGCAGTAACCGTTTTCATGTATGTTTAGGTTTCACTCTGTTTTCTCCTATATGGATACATGTAGTTGGAACTCTAAATCAAACACGGTTTGTGCTAGCTCTTTGAAACTTGGCACAATAATGTAGTTCCATGTTCTATCGCTATGGTTGTGTCCTATTGAAGTAGTCCCAAGCAGAGACTGAGGAGAATCACTTTCATTGAAAGGGGTTGCCAAGCTTCCAAAAAACTACGAGTTTCCTGAAATCTCAGCAAACATTTTTTCGCCCAATCTTGATGATACTGGCAGGTAATGATCAGTACACCAAACGCACTTGGCTCACCAAATTTCGTTCTTCTAGGTTAAACCGTTCCTTTGCAGTAACCGTTTTCATGTTTAGGTTTCACTCTGTTTTCTTCTATATGGATACATGTAGTTGGAACTCTAAATCAAACACGGTTTGTGCTAGCTCTTTGAAACTTGGCACAATAATGTAGTTCCACGTTCTATCGCTATGATTGGTGTCGTATTGAAGTAGCCCCAAGCAGAGACTGACGAGAATCACTTTCATTGAAAGGGGTTGCCAAGCTTACAAAAAACTACGAGTTTGCTGAAATCTCAGCAAACATTTTTCCACCCAATCTTGATGATACTGGCAGGTAATGATCAGTACACCAATCCCACTTTTCTCACCAAATTTCGTTCTTCTAGGTTAAACCGTTCCTTTGCAGTAACCGTTTTCATGTTTAGGTTTCACTTTGTTTTCTCCTATATGGATACATGTAGTTGGAACTCTAAATCAAACACGGTTTGTGCTAGCTCTTTGAAACTTGGCACAATAATGTAGTTCCATGTTCTATCGCTATGGTTGTGTCCTATTGAAGTAGTCCCAAGCAGAGACTGACGAGAATCACTTTCATTGAAAGGGGTTGCCAAGCTTCCAAAAAACTACGAGTTTCCTGAAATCTCAGCAAACATTTTTCCACCCAATCTTGATGATACTGGCAGGTAATGATCAGTACACCAAACGCACTTGGCTCACCAAATTTCGTTCATCTAGGTGAACCCGTTCCTTTGCAGTAACCGTTTTCATGTTTAGGTTTCACTCTGTATTCTCCTATATGGATACATGTAGTTGGAACACTAAATCAAACACGGTTTGTGCTAGCTCTTTGAAACTTGGCACAATAATGTAGTTCCACGTTCTATCGCTATGATTGGTGTCGTATTGAAGTAGCCCCAAGCAGAGACTGACGAGAATCACTTTCATTGAAAGGGGTTGCCAAGCTTACAAAAAACTACGAGTTTGCTGAAATCTCAGCAAACATTTTTCCACCCAATCTTGAGGATACTGGCAGGTAATGATCAGTACACCAATCCCACTTTTCTCACCAAATTTCGTTCTTCTAGGTTAAACCGTTCCTTTGCAGTAACCGTTTTCATGTTTAGGTTTCACTTTGTTTTCTCCTATATGGATACATGTAGTTGGAACTCTAAATCAAACACGGTTTGTGCTAGCTCTTTGAAACTTGGCACAATAATGTAGTTCCATGTTCTATCGCTATGGTTGTGTCCTATTGAAGTAGTCCCAAGCAGAGACTGACGAGAATCACTTTCATTGAAAGGGGTTGCCAAGCTTCCAAAAAACTACGAGTTTCCTGAAATCTCAGCAAACATTTTTCCACCCAATCTTGATGATACTGGCAGGTAATGATCAGTACACCAAACGCACTTGGCTCACCAAATTTCATTCTTCTAGGTGAACCCGTTCCTTTGCAGTAACCGTTTTCATGTTTAGGTTTCATTCTTTTTTCTCCTATATGGATACATGTAGTTGGAACTCTAAATCAAACACGGTTTGTGCTAGCTCTTTGAAACTTGGCACAGTAATGTAGTTCCACGTTCTATCGCTATGATTGGTGTCGTATTGAAGTAGCCCCAAGCAGAGACTGACGAGAATCACTTTCATTGAAAGGGGTTGCCAAGCTTACAAAAAACTACGAGTTTGCTGAAATCTCAGCAAACATTTTTCCACCCAATCTTGATGATACTGGCAGGTAATGATCAGTAAACCAATCCCACTTTTCTCACCAAATTTCGTTCTTCTAGGTTAAACCGTTCCTTTGCAGTAACCGTTTTCATGTTTAGGTTTCACTCTGTTTTCTCCTATATGGATACATGTAGTTGGAACTCTAAATCAAACACGGTTTGTGCTAGCTCTTTGAAACTTGGCACAATAATGTAGTTCCATGTTCTATCGCTATGGTTGTGTCCTATTGAAGTAGTCCCAAGCAGAGACTGAGGAGAATCACTTTCATTGAAAGGGGTTGCCAAGCTTCCAAAAAACTACGAGTTTCCTGAAATCTCAGCAAACATTTTTTCGCCCAATCTTGATGATAC